>NC_142952.1:1909182-2129182 GCF_046866305.1 Octopus bimaculoides
TGTGTATGTGTGTACGTAAGCATGAAGCATCATATGGTGTTCAAATTGCAAAAAGAATGTAAAAGCAGCTACGATAGCCCTTGTGTCTTATGGGATTTTTGTTGAAGAATTTGAGCAGAATGAATGAGGGGAGAAAGAAATATACACAGTTATATGTTTTTATATATATATATATATGTATATATGTATATATACACACATTGACATACATACAGAAACATATGTAGACACATAGACACACACACAAACCCGTATATAAAGTTTCACTGACTCACACATATGTATACAGAAGTACACATGCATATAGAAACGTATGCAAAAATACACATACACTCCACATACTAAGCTGTATATACAACTTCACTGATTCACACACACACACACACATTGGCACTCGACAGCAAACATGTACAAAAGTGCACATGTATATTCCTCCACATATTAAGCTCTCTAACGAAGGTTTCAGATTCTATGAACCTGTAGCAGTAATAACCATTTGTAAGGTGAGATAGGAAGAGAAAACAAATAGAACGGGAGGAAATGGCATTATTGCAAGAACGATTTTAGAATTGGCAAACATCCCTACCAGTTCAGCTGAGCTATTGAGTAATTCTGTTTCATTGTGAAACATCGAATCACTGAATCTGCTTTGTTCCTCTTTATTTATTTATAGTGTTTCTCGCTAGTGTAACGCCTGTTGTTGTATTGCTATTTGGTTTTGGTAATTCTGGCAACCGGTTAACCATTTATCTGCTGTCTTGCATAACCATCATCCTCTTTTTTTTAATTCTTAACATTGTTAACAAGTGGTTAAGCTAAGTTGCTGGAGGTTTTTTTGTCATTTTTGCTAGGTTTTTTTGTCATTCTTGTTACTGTCCTTGGATGATAGTTATGCTGAGGCACTGTGTTGAAGTGTTTATTCAATTAAAACAGTTCCCAGTGCTCATTGCAGTCTACTGCTTGTTTTATTAATCTCTCTTTGTTGAACTGTTAAGTTTTATGACATAAAACAGACACAGAAACCATTCATAAATATTTATGGCTACACAAATTCTATGGTTAAGCATAATATGTTCAGATTTTCAACATTAATCAGGACACTTTACTTGACACTAAATATATGCACAGACCATGATGAATATTAAATTATTGATGATCTCGGATAAAAGTAAAGTCATTCATGTATATCTATCATAGTTTTCTTGAGAAGGTGTTTGGTAGAATAACTTCCATATGGTCTCAAGAAAGTCGAACACTATACTGGATGTTGTTGTTGTTGCTGTTGTTGACTCCTGATCCAAGAGGCCTGCGATTAACACTTTAGCATTCAGGTTACTCTGTCAAACATAAGTTTAGTCCCCTTATCGTGAATCAAGCATTATCTTGTAGCTTCAATATTTTCATGATGTAATTGTTTATTTTTTGAATGATATTCTAGGGTAGGTACAACACTCTGGATCTGAACTTTTTGAGCTTAAAAACAGGGAGAATATTTGAGCTGGATATAGTCACTTTCTCATTTATAAATCAGAGACTAGTTGTCACTTTGAAAACTGTATATTTCGAATGGGAATTTGGCAGCGCCACCTCTAGCCAAACAATTATTCTGTGCTGATGAAGGTAAATAACCTAGAAATCGCGATACACAGATATTGTTCTGAGCTGAATGGGGGTGCTAGATTCTCTTGTTCGAAAATATAAGGACACAGATCATATCATATAGCCAGCTGGAGACGATGTCTCCTGGGGCTAAATTACAGCAACATTCGTCCTAAACCAGGACTGCCATGTTATGTTGGCAAACAATCTTTTCTCCAAAAGTAATTTTGTAATGGATATGACCAGTTTAAAGCATTCCAGACATTGATAGATTAACCCAGTAGCAAGATTAGGATGATGTTACTTGCCCTGCATATTCAGGGGATTAAGGTAGATTTTTCATGGATTAATCTTTTGGTTCTTCCCTAAATACATTGGAAATTTGTTGGTTCAGATTGCAGTTTCTTTTTCAAAAGTGAAACCTGCCAACAGCCTTGATTACTTAACACTTTTATCATCACATTTTTCTTAAGATACACAGCTTTCGTTTCAACTGATTTTCAAAATAATCTTTTACTTGTTTCAGTTACCAGACTGCGGCCATGCTGGGGCACCACCTTGAAGAATTTAGTAAAATAACTTTTGCATGATTCAGTTGGTATTTAAAACCTAAAACTTCCATGAAATTTTGATGGAAGATTTTTAATTTACATAGCTTTAAAACAGGAAATTTGTAACACAGAACTGAATGTGGTTCCATGCAAGTCGCTACCAAGAGGATTAAATAAAAAATATTGTGCAAATGAATACAACAGCAGTGAACAGAAATGAAAAGCTTTGACTAAAAATACATTTTTCGTTTTCTTTTCTTTTTTACAGCCAAAGCTGCTGGATTCTTGTGTGTCTTAGGAATCGGTCTAGGAATCGGTTCACTTTTGATCTACCGCTTATTCAAGAAATACCAATGTTCAAATGACTTGCCAGATAAATCTGACGATGAATGCTATGTACGTCTGGTAAGGAATATTTACTATTTCTACTAATTCTACCAAAGCTCTTCTTACTGTACACTTCTACTAACGGTATCCATATATATATATTTCATGTGTTTCTACTGTATGTATAAACCTAATTTGTTATCATTTCAGCACAAAATATTGAAATAATCATTAAAAAAATTACTTAAATATTGTTGATATTACTAATATTTTACTGGTGCTAAGGCAACAAACTGGCAAAATCCTTAGCAGACCAGGGGAAATTTTCAACAGCATTTCATTCATTTTTATATTCTGGGTTCATATTCTGTCAAAGTCGACTTTACCTTTCATCCTTTCAGGGTCGGTAAAATTAGTACCAGTTGTGCACTGGGGTTGACGTTATCGACCTACACCTCCCCTGGATTTGCTGGTCATGTGCCAAAATTTGGAACCAATGTTTTGTTGATTCTACTGTTAACAATACTGTTTCAGAATGTCCTCATATTGTTTTGAAAGGCAAACACACTCTGCCATTTAACTCTCTCATCTAACCATCCAGAGATTATCATCAGCTGATTAGCTACTGACTCCACAGTGGATG
Organism: Octopus bimaculoides; assembly: GCF_046866305.1. NCBI lineage: Eukaryota > Metazoa > Mollusca > Cephalopoda > Octopoda > Octopodidae > Octopus > Octopus bimaculoides. Next base: position 1,912,303 of record NC_142952.1, read on the forward strand.
ACTAAGACAGGACCTGTAACAGGAGTTCAACCAGTACATTGGGCTGAGGCCTGCAGGACTAAGGAGATCTCTGTAATTGTCTGCTGTCTCACACACACACATACATGTGCAGATATACACATACAGATAAAGAGAGAGAGAGAGAGAGAGAGAGATTACAATTATTAATTGAACACAACTGATGCAAACACTTTCCATCTCCTCAGACGCATAAAAAGAAATATGGTCACACACATGAAGAGAGAGAGAGAGAGAGAGAGAGAGAGAGAGAGTGGAGAGGGAAGAAGAAAATGAGAGAGAGAGAGAGAGAGAGTGGAGAGGGAAGAAGAAAATGAGAGACACATTAAAACGTCTGATGTCAACTAAATCAGTGTTGAATCAAAGATGCCAAATAAGCAGCACCAAAACAGCTGTGCCAAGATGTCTCGTATCTCTCTCTCTCTCCAGTTCCCAACTGATGCTTCTTCTTCAGCTAGAACATCTAATGTTGCAGTTAGCTTTAAATCATTTACCTTGGTTTTTTCTTCCTACTTTCCACATTTATTTACCTTTATTCACAACAAAGACAACATTTCAACAAAGAATTCGGAACAGTCCACCAAATAATCCTTCCTCCCCTACACAAATAATAATCAATAGATCTCAATCCTACCCACCATCATTTAATAACATGTACCAGCAACAAACCAGGTAGGAGCCCTAATTTGGTCACTCAACTTGCAAGAAATAGCAGCCAAATATCCCTTTGAGCACACCCTACTGTCTTTATCCCTTCAACTGCAAAATTAAATTTCATGGTTGTTCCAGTAATGATGTTAAACCTCTTTCAAAAAATAGAATTGGTATTTTCTGCAAGTCACGTTGCTTCAATAAATTTGACATATTTCAACAAAAAATAGTTCCAAACATGACACTCCCCAACAAAAGCTAGATTGATGTGTAAAACCACTGGCAAAATCGCTAACACGCTGAACAGAAAGCTTCGTAATATTGCGCCTGTCTTTACGATCTGAGTTCAGCTTCTGCTGAGGTTGACTGTGATTTTTCATCCTTTCAGGGTTGATAAAACAAGTACCTGTTAAGCACTGGGGTCGATGTAATCGACTTATCCCCACCCCCAAAATTCCAGGCCTTTGTGCAGTTTAGGGTAATCGAATTTTGGGTGGATATATCTGATTTCTGCAGTAAAAGGGTTAAAAGTAAAATGACATGTTGGATAATGTTCGTAGTTTATCATTTCGTGGATGGCATTAACTTTGTTCGTTTCATATTGAAAGAAAAGAGAAACAGAAAAGGTAAGAGTTGCCTCCCTTACCTCCTTTTTCTTTCTCCTTTCTCATTCCGTATAAATGACTAATTAACTGTTAATTTATCCTCTTTTAACAGCGGACTAAATAGTCTTATAGCATATTTTTAATCCTAATGTAAACTAAGAGGAGGAACTGAAATTAATTATACCGTTGATTGAATAGATCAAAGTCATTTTATATATTAAAAAAATTGGCTCGACATGCGATTAAAAAGAGTGTTCCTGTAATATTATTATGTACTGATTTTGTTCTTTATTTTTCTCCATATTTTTTTACTGTTTCTTTTGTAAAATATATTCTGTATCACTGAACTATTTTATAGACTGTTCTAATTATGTAAATTACTCGCAACACCATCGTTTTGTATTTATATATCTATATGTGGACTATTTATAACACATACCTACCTTTCCTGTTAAACTCTCCAGCTACTGTATAAAATAGGATTGGTAAAATACCACCAGAACATATAATGTACTATTAAGTTCTACCCATTATAACTTTGTTCCCCACCCCAGCTCTCTCTCTCTCTCTCTCTCTATATATATATATATATATATATATATATATATGATGTATGCATGTATGTTTTTCATTTTATTTTTTTAAATTCATATATTCTTTTGACAATGATAAGTTTGTAACGCTTCCTCCATTGTGGTTGATCTGCTGTATTTCTCTCTGCTGTTATCTGACTGGTCTTCATGTATCTAAGATCTTTTTGGAATGTCTGGCACCAGGTGTTGCTTTTTGGAAAATTTTTCACCTTCTGATATGCTCCCAAATTTTTCTTCAAGAATTTCCTCTAAATATTTTAATTTAGTCTTTCAGTTTTAATCTTCGTTTTGGTATGAATTCTTGTATTCTGTGAGAGAAAGATTTATTTTTGTGTTACTTTTGAAATAAACTTAACTCAAAGAATATTTTCTTCTATCAATTGTTCTGATTTAACAATCAGGCATCAACACGTATTGTTCAGTTTCAATTGCAAGTTGGTACCATCTTACCATTCAAGTGTGGGGAAAAGACCAAACATAAAATGGTGGTGGCAGTGGGGGGGGGGCAAGGGTGAGAGCAGCAATTTGTGGACTTGGAAAGGTATGAATATCACCACTTCCCATATTCCTCCACTGCAGATCCAGCACCTTCAGTAAAAGACTGTTTGTATTTTGTAGGTTCAGAAGTTTACTTCCCAACCACATGGTTCCAAGTTCAATCCCACTGCTTGACACATTCGGTAGATGGAAACTGAGAGAATCCCTTTGTATGTGTGTTTGTCCCCCATCACCGCTTGACAACTGGTGTTGGCTTGTTTACATCCCCATAACTTAGCAGTTATTCTAAAGAGATTGATAGAATAAGTACCAGACTTTTAAAAAAAGAAGGGGGACAAGAAGTGCTGGGGTCAGTTTGTTTGACTAAACCTTTTAAGGCAGTGCTCCAGCATGGCTGCAGTCACATGACTGAAACAAGTAAAGGACGTTTCTTTTTTTTTCTTTATCTTTCCTCTTGTCATTTAAAAAATGTTAAATTTTCATAAAATTTCCTGTCAGACTTCATTAAACTTCCAATTTTATTTAAGCACAAAAAAAAAAAAAGACAATAATTCCTTCTGGAATTTGCTACACGGAAGTTAATTATCAAATATTTCTTCCTGTATATGGTGTGGCGATTGTTTCTCCTTGAAATAGTTTCTTTTCAAAATCATTGTTGAAAATATCAAAAGTGTTTCTGTCTTGAATGACTGGAAGATTGTTTCTTTTAGGGAGATATTTGCGTTAATCCACAGACACGGGTTAAATAGTGAGAGGAAACGGCCTCTGAGTGACTGTTCCCAGGGAAATTACACTCTGCAGGTACCTGGGAATATTGTTGACAGCTAATGATCAACATGACAGTAAAAGGCTACAGTAAAGAGTTTATTTTCATTTGAGGTTACGGCAAGGAGCATGTTTTTTATCATATAACACAACTACTTTGTACTTTGGACACGGACACACACATACCTATATAGGTATATTTACATTCATATATATATATATATATACACACATAAATACATGCACTCACATAGATACATACATATATATATATATACACACATATACATATAAATATACATACATATATGTGTATGTGTGTATATATATTATTAGATAATAAATCAAATGGTATATATTTATATATATATATATATATATATATATATATATATATATATATATATATATATATATGTATATATATATATGTATATATGTATATAATATGTATGTATCCATATATAATACATATATATACACACCCACAAACACACAAACACACACATACGTATGTCCTCCTCAATTGTTTCACGTGAGAAACATTTTCTTTTCTCTTTAAATGTGGGCAAAATAATTACCTTTTTCTGTTGTGAAACGAGCTAAAAGCAAAGCGGGGAGGGTCACGTTTGTGTGCAGGCCTGATAAATGGACTTCATTTGATAGGGTGTGAAAAGAGAATCCTAACGACAGCTCATATGTCTGTCCACCTTAACCAAACCAATGATTAATTTATGTTGATTTTTTTCTTTTTCTTTTTTTTTCAATAACATTTTCCTGGCATGAAATCATTACAGATTTGGAATTCTTTTATTCTTTCTATTATTATTATTATTATTATTATTATTATTATTTTCCTTTCCACGTTGTCATCAGCAGTGACAATAGTAGGAGTTGTTTGAAAGGTGTAACACACACATTTAGACAAAAATATTCAATGTTGATCCAAGCAGTCAGCCCGAATGGATTTTTAAACTTTACTAGACATGCTCGTAGTTTGTTCTGTTTGGCAAATTTGTAAATGTGAACTCCAGGTACTTAAAGAACACACACACACACACACACACAAACACACACTTATTTTCACTGGGTTTATTGTCAATATATTTCATCATAAGACGTAAGGATTAATATCAAATGAAATGGCTTTTTCCTGTCCGAAATTCCACAAGTAAGTATTCGAGTTGTTTATTAAAACATTTCTATTGCTGTGAGAAGTGTCTGTCTGTTTGTCTGTCTGTCGGAGAATTATTCGTTTTCCTTGATGCAGTTAATGAATGTTAGTTATTACAGGCTGTGTGTCTGCGTATAGGTATTGATCTATGTATGCGTTTGCATGTGTGTCAGTGGGTTGGGAGACAAATCGAGTTTGCATGTGTGTGTGTGCATGTACGTGTGTGTGTGTATAAACAGATTTATTAACCTCATTCAGTAGATTATAACTACGTCAGCTGTTACTAAAAGCTTTTCGAAGACTTTATTGATATTTAGAATCAATGCAATAATAAACATCCAACATGAGTAAATGGGGACAGAAGCTGTTTGTCTTTGCTTTTGGCTTTTATTTGTCTCAGTCATTGCGCTGTGGCCAAGCTGGAGCACAATCTTGGAGGGTTTCAGTGGAACAAATCCATCCCATTTTTTTTTTTCTATAAAGTCTGGTATTTATTTTATCAGTCTCTTTTGGCAAACTGTTACAGGGGCATAAACAAACCTACACAAAGACACACACCTAGATTTACATATATATATATCTGTTGAGATATTCTGTTTCTTTCAATTATTTTAAATATAACAAAGAATGTAGTAAAATAACTTAGTTATCATTAAGCTAGTGTTAGGAACATAAACTGTGACCAAGGATTGGTGGAAGATTTTAATTCAAAACTTATGAAAACAAAACATTTGTACTACAGAGCCAGAGGGGCTTTCAGCCGGGTTGGTATCGAAAGGATTAAAACAATTTGGTTTAGACTTGCTTTAAATCATAACGAGTGATTAGTCATTTATTTCGTTTAATTTCCTCCAAACACACTGGTTAGCTTAGATTATTTGCATTGCTAAATCTCAACAAAAGTGCTTAGTGTTATGAAAATTCCTGGTTAAATAGAGCATGGACTTATTATTTACTCAGTTTTTAATGCATTGATTGTAGATTATGAGTAAACAACTTTACTGTATTATTTATCGAGACTTGCTCTCTTTGAAGAAGCAGATCAAAGGAACAATTTCAAGTTGGCTGACCCCATCACGCATTACATTACTGTTGTGGGTCTTAGGACTCACAGGGTCAGTTACCTAGACCGAGATCACATTTCTGCCCCTGCCTCAACAGGACACCAGTCCATTGCAGCTTCACTCATTTACAGATGAATGGACTGGAGCAATGAGAGAGAGGAAATATTTATTCAACTAAAACCCTTGCTTAAAATATTCACTGTCATGAATAGCCACCCAGATGATTAAAAATTTGGTATACGCAATTGAGGCAGTATTAAATTAAAGTAGCTATCTGTGTATCATACTCAATGCATGCAAACTGTCAATAGGCCAGCTACTGCAGTATTTGTCTTGAGATAGCATCACTTATAGAAGTTCTGTGTTAAAAACACAATAAATATTAGAGGGAGAGACGACAGTTTACCTCAGCAGAGGTCTGCAAGAGCATTTCAGATTTATTTCAGCCTTTTTAATGCATTTCTCTGAGAATCTTGAGAGTGAATTTGGTAGATGGAAACTTAAAGAAGCCTGTCATGTGTATATTTAGACAGATAGATAGACAGACAGACAGACAGGTAGATAGACAGACAGACAGACAGACAGGTAGATGTGTGTGTGTCTCCTTTGTCTCTCCTTTGTCTTGTATCTCTTTTGTCTTGACATCATACAAAGGATGTCATTCATTCCTAATACACTGCGAGAACAAATCTGACCATGGAGAAATATCACCTGGCTTGGAAATAGGTGAGGGTTGGCAACAGGAAGAGCATTCAGTTGTAGAAAATTTGCCTCAATAAACTCCATCCAACCCAAGCAACCCTTTAAAAATGGACAATAGAATTACATGAAACTGTAAAATGAATGCAGTGCCACAAAGATGGCTTGAAAGCATGTCATTAAATCCTCAATACAGGATTATGTTAGAGATATGAATCATTGTCTATGAAGAATCAAATTATTGAAGTACTATTTCCTACACTTGTCTATGGAGGAAACAGTTTCCCTAGAAATCTCACATTTGGAATTTCTGATTCATAATTTTCAGTGATGCTCCAATATGTAGCCATCTTTCCTCACTCGATCACAATTCGTTCAAATTATAGCCGGGTCAGGGGTTTCCTCTTCTCATGTCTTTATGACATTACTCTTAAGAGTTCATTCATGGTAGTGGTGGTGATGATGATGATCACAACAGCAGCATATATATTGATTGGAAGAGTCCATTTTAGAGGGAGGGAAATACCAATGGTTGATGAATATAATGACTGGAAGAGCTGATTTTAACCAGACAGTTTTGCTGGATAGGGTAGCTGAGAGAGAGAGATAGAGAGACCCACCCCCTGCAACAATTTTATCTCCAGGGCTCATTATCATCTTCATCTTCATTTAACATCCACTCTCCATGCTGGCTTGGGGGTCAGATGGTTTGACTGGAGCTGATGAGCCAGAGCTGCACCAGGTCCCAGTCTGATTTGGCATGGTTTCTACAGCTGGATGCCCATAAAATATATTTTGGATGTTATTTATGTGTGTAATTGTAGTGGTGGTGCTGGTGGTGGGGGTAGTTGCTGCCACTGCTGCTGTTTCTAATTAGTTCACTTTAGCAACCCACTAGAACGACAGAGAGGAACTCATACAAAGCACAGGGGGAAACCCACCAGTTCACACATGTGCCATCTATGTGAGGACCACACCTCACACATATCAGGTCTTTCTATGTTTGGTTGTGAGAATCAAGCAGTTGAAATATGTTACCCTCCTCCTTCCACTCCTTGCCAATCTGTTATTCTATATCCTGGTTGTTTTCATGTTTTAGTAGCTCAGCAACAGCAACAAAAGGGCTTAGCACCAACCCATGTGATGTAAAATAAATGCGGTTTTCCCAGAATTTTCTCTCTTTTTTTTTTTTTAGGGTATTTATTCCCCATGCATATGCACAATGCTTGGATCTAGGAATGCAATTGTTTTTTTTTGCTAGTGTTTGGAGAGAGGCTATGTGTGTGTGTGTAATAATTTTTTTGTTTGTCTGAGATAGATTTGGATAGACAGTAATGTTATTTTCATATGTAGTGATAATATATATATATATATATATATATATATATATATATATATATATATATATATATATATATACACATATATATACTTCCAAAGGGGGGTAGAGAGAGAGAGAGAGAGTTGTTTGTAAAAGTTTCGACCTGAAGTAAGAGTTATGTGAAGCTCTTACGTAAGTGTGTGTGTGACTGTATGTTTAGATGGTATACCTGTGTATAATGACTAAATGCATATATAGAATCGTGTGTGTGTGTGTGTACCTGTAAGGAAATGTGTTTCTCCAATGCTTCCCAACTACAAATTCTCTTACAATTAATATCTCCATCAAAGCCAATGTTGGATCCTCTATGCAATTTTCTTTTTTTTTTCTGTTTTTTTTTTTTTGCTAGATCTGCTCACATTAGCAACCAAATACCCTTCAAACCAACCGCATCATCATCATTTAACATCTGTTTTTCCATGCTGGCATGGGTCATTTGATCTGGAAGGGGCTGGCCAGCCGGCGAGCTGCATCAGGCTCCAGTTGTTTTGGCATGGTTTTTACAGTTGGTTGTCTTAGCAACATTATAGACCCCCACCTCACCCGAGGTGACAATAAGCTACAACATACATAGATCAGAGCTGAGCCTCTATGCCCATGTTGCACTGAGCCCTATAGTATTTATACTGGGCCCTATAGTATTTATTTATTAACAAAAAGCCACAACATACATAGATCAGAACTAGGCCCCTTTGCAGGCAAACCAATGCACTGGGCCCTATAATATATATTTATTGACAATGAGCCATAGTGTACATAGGTCAGAATGGGGTCTCCAGACCCATGAGGCCCCTTCTCTGGGCAAATCAATGCATTGAGCCCTATAATATATATTTGTTGACAATAAGCCTCAGGGAAGCATATGACATGTAAGGTCCTGACCTGGAAGAGGGGACAACCTGGAAAAATAGCTGGAAGTGAGAAGCTGAGACAGAGCTGAAAAATTAGGGATCCAACTGGAAAGAAGGGGAAAAGACAGTCTAGGATCAAGAACAGTGGGGAAAAAGTCATCAATGGCCTACGCTTTAATTGGGAGCAAAGGGCTTAAGTAAAGCAAAGGCACAATGAATAACGTTATGAGGTCCTAGACAAAGCCTAAAAAGAAAGGATGGTCATGGCTGGAACACATTTCATCATAGGTCTGTTCAAACCAGATTGATCTGGAGCGAAACAACAACAGCAACAATCAACTTGATTAAATTCAGGATTTATCAGTGAACCATTCCACTTCTAAATTCAACCCATTCATGACACATCAACCTCTCTGCTTCCCGTGACCTCCAGCAAACAGGATTTATAATCCTGCATTGTGAGGCCTTCACCTTGCCATTTTGTCAAACATCCTTCACACCCCTATATTCCACATTGGACTTACCTCTAACTTGAATTTCAACTCAAAACTATCCCCATTACCAATCGCCAATGTCCCTTCTCTTGAAAGCAATGGAAAAAAATAATGTATCTATGTGTTGAGACTGTGTAGCTATGTACATATGAGTTTTACACTAACATGTGTGTATTTGTATGTGTTTGTGTGTTTGTATATATGTGTGTGTGTGTGTGTGTATATATATAGTGAGTTTACACGAATAGACATGCATACATATTGTGAAGTATACACTAACACACACATACACACACAGTTATATGTTAGTGGTGGATGCCTGCCGTTCAATGATGAGGATTCAGCTGGATTATCTGTCCCTGAATTAACATCTAAGTGGTTGAGTATTCCACACAATGTAACAAAGTTCTGCATATTAATATGCACACACACACACACACACACACACACACACAGACACGCACTGCCATAGGCACTCTGCCAAAACTGACGTTGGAGGCCTCAAGCAGCTCATCAGATCCTGTCAAACGATCTAACCCATGCCAGCATGGATAACAGGCATTAAATGATGGCAACAATGGTATATATATATCTACACACACACACACATACACACACACACACACGTACATACACACACACACACACGTACATACACACACACATACACACACACACACACACACATACACACACACACACACACGTACATACACACACACACACACACGTACATACACACACACACACACACACACACACACACACACATACGTACATATATTTTTGCATGGTTGTTTCGTTTTATAATTATTTCTGCTTTTTCTCATTATGTCTTCCCCACCAGTCGTCGGTTTAGAATTCGCCAACATTTCCGTGCACTTATTCACAGACTCGGCGCAGGATGTGGCCATCTCTGCACCACCCCTTTGGCATGTAAGCAGGTGTGTATTGGTGACGTAGAAACTTTGGCCTTTTTTTTTTTTTTACACTTCCCCGACCACCACCACCACCACCTCATCTTGTTTTTTTTTTAATTTTTACCCCCTCCTCTCCTGCCTCTGTCTCCCTCTTTCTAAATATATGTGTATGTGTGTGTGTGCATATTTTACATACACATACACACACATATTTATAAATAAATACATATTTTGATATAAATATATATATTTTATATGTATCATCATCATCATCGTCATCATCATCATCAACATTTAATGTCCATTTTCTATGCTGGCATAGGTTGGAGATCTTGACAGGAACTGGCACGGTCAGAGGCCACACCAATAAAATAGATACACGGTGTCTCTGTATGTATATGTTAGTCTCATATTGATATATACACACCTATCTGTCTATCCATATATATAAGACATTAAAGATAAGAATGGAGAATTATACATCCTCAAAAGCTTTTTTATTACAGTATTATATGCAATGCATTTCCTTCAGATCTCTGTCCAATATGTGTTTCTACTGCATCGATATTCTAAGATGTGGCAAAACACCATGTAATCATTTACTTTAAGCAATTTCCTGGAGTTACAAATCATTCAGTGTGGTTGGCCAGAACCTGGATTGTACTAAGGTACTTGTAAGCTACCCACTCATGAAATTGTAAAGATCTTTTGGACATTGACTTATGAAGAATAAGCTGCAAATTTTCTGGGATTTTTTTTTGTAATATTTCCGTTTGTTGCGTTTTTGTTTAAATTTTTGGTATATATATATGTAGATGCGAAACCATTGGTCACTCTATGAGCGGACATAAACTTAATTACTCTGTGTGTGTGTGTGTGTGTGTGTGTGATCATCATCATTTAACATATATATCTATATATATATATATATATATATTAGTGGCTGGACATATTTTTGTACCACATTGCTTGTGCGGGTGGCACATAAAAGCACCCACTACACTCTCTGAGTGGTTGGCGTTAGGAAGGGCATCCAGCTGTAGAAACTCTGCCAAATTAGATTGGAGCCTGGTGTTGCCATCCGGTTTCACCAGTCCTCAGTCAAATCGTCCAACCCATGCTAGCATGGAAAGCGGACGTTAAATGATGATGATGATGATGATGATGATTGTAATAGACAGTGTATAGATAATGACCTTGTTTCCACACATTGGTAATTATTCTATCAGTCTCTTTGCCAAACTGCCAATTTATAGGGATGTAAACACCAGTTGTCAAGTGGTATTGGAGGACAAACATAGACACAAAACACGGACTTCCATATATATTACATACATACATACATATATACATATATATGATGGGCTTCTTTCAGTTTCCATCTAACAAATCTGCTCACAAGGCTTTGGCCTGCCTGAGGCTATACTAGGACTTCAGACACTTGCCCGAGGTGCCACGCAGTGGGAGTGAACCCAGAACCCCTCTTACCACACAGCCCTACCTGTGCCTCACTATATTTATCTTTAATATCTAAGTAATCTTTATTTAATTAGAGAAGCAATGTTGCATTATGTTATTTATGCTGACATCTGTTGGATGTATCTACCTGACATATGGCCCGTTTTGCCTATTTAATATCTCTCTCTCATCCTAAGTCTTTTTGTAAACTCTGTCTGCGGTTGTACACCTACACATCTGCTTCAGATTCTTCGACACATACTTCTTTAATCAAAGTTGCCTCTGCTTATGAAGTAAGACACTCCAAACAACTGATTCCGTTGCAGTTTTCACCGCTTCTTGTCGGAGAACGTTGCTGAAGATGTTACAATTCTTTTCTCGAGACATGCAAATTTGTTTTACATTGTTTCTTCATTTCTGTCTGTTCAGCCAACCACCCTATTCTAGCTTTTATATAAGCATAACTATCAAATACTGTGTGTGCGCACATGTGTGTGTGTGTGTGTCTGTGTGTCTGTGCACATGCACACAGATAGATAGATAGATAGATAGATAAGATAAGATAGATAGATAGATAGATAGATAGATAGATAGATAGATAGGTAGGCATGTAAGTAGGCAGGTAGGTAGGTAGATAGATGGTATATATATGTATGTATCATCCACTCTCTCATCCTCTCCCATGATCTTCTGCCCTCATCCTCTCTCTTATGCTCACCTTCTTATTCCTAGAGAGTTTACTGTTGCACCCCCATCACTACCTTCCTCTTATCCCCTTCGGCCATGTATCTCCTCTCTAGCAAGGCACCTGAGCTTGCCTTTCCCTCCGTACTTCTGCCTTTCAATGACTGGCACACAGCCATACACCACCACTTTTTCTGTTCTTTTCTGTCTTGGAAATTACATGGCAACATCACTATTGCCAGTGGCACAGAAAAAGTACCCAGTACATTCTGTAAAGTGGTTGGTGTTAGGAAGGACAGTGTCCAGCCATAGAAACCATGCAGCAGACGACAATGGAACTGCAGGCAGCTCTGCAGGTCACCAGTTTCTCGTCAAACCGTCTTGTATACACAACGGTTCTGCCAAAAGCTATGGGCATTACTTTTTATTAACCGACAAAGGTGCAGGAGCGGCTGTGAGGTAAGTAGAAAATCCAGCTCCAGAAAAGCCTCATGATAGCAAAGGAGAATGGGCACCGGCCAGTCTTTGGCATCTTTGGCAATAAATCATACAATCAGCAAATTGGATTGGTCAGTGTGTGGTCCCCATTCACTCTACATCCCCGATTTGGCACCCTTCTACTTACAACAACATCTAAATATCAGTTTAAAGATTGATGAAAGCCCCCCCCCCCCCCCCCGCAGCAAACATAACTGAAAATCCCACCACCACCACCACCATTTCTGATTCCTTACCTGAGGGTTTTGTAACTTTCTCAGTTTTCACTTTTGCATAATTGTTAGAAGAGACACCGTTACTGAAATCTCTGACCCCTTTTCACTAAAACTCTCCTTATCCCATTTATACTCCTTATTTACTTTCCAGACATTGCAACTCCCCATGTGCCCTGTTTTTGTTTTGTTTTGTTTTCATTTTTTTTTTTTTTTTTCTGTTTTTAATCCTCATTAAAAAGCTTTTCTGCCAGCCTCTTTGCAACGGATACCTTAACTGTTTAAAGAGAGAGAGAGAGAGAGAGACTGTTTAACTCATTTTAAGAAGCTCATCCCTTTTATTTCTTTCCACCCCTTTTGGTATGTGAGCTCTGCATCTTTTATTGTTAGTCATGTGTGCGTGTATGCATCTGTACGTGTGTATCTAGTGCCTGTGTGTATACACCTGTAAATATGTGTTTGTGTGCATATGTGTGTGTCATATAACTTTGCTACATCTAGCATCTACTCTCTCTCTATCTCTCTCTCTCTGTCTGTTCCCTGCTTCTAGTCAGTCTGATAGGGTTTCAGTTTCGTTCTCACTGCAGTATAAATAGATCAATGTATTTTAAGACTCAACAAAGTCTTTTTGTGAATATCCTGTTAAACATTATGTTGAATAAAACTATCCACTGGAATGCCACAACCCAAGTAAACATGGCAGTGTCTGAAGAGTCTCCATGTTTCTGAGGCAAGATTAATCGTACGGCACCAAAGCATACAAAGATACACAGTTTCAAATCAGACAGTGTTGCATCACTCCAAGATGTACTTCCAAAATTTCTCAAGAAACATTAGTGGAACCTATGCAAGGGTTAAAGATGACCGAGTGCTCTACTGCTAAGGCTGTGAGAAAATGCACCCAGCTCACTCTATACAAAGGGGTTGGGGATACGAAGGACATCCAGCCATAGAAATGAGATTAAATGACACATACAACCAGTAGTCTTTAGAAATTGTGGCTCCCAATAAGAAATAACTCATCTGATCCATGCCGCCATGGAAAGCAGATGTAAAATAATGACAATAATGATGCATTTTCTCACATCATGCTGAGCGTATTTCGTCATCGCTACATTGTACATTGAATTTCTGCCCAGGTCGACTTTGTCTTTCATCTATTCAGGGTCGATAAATTAAGTACCGGTTGCGTACTTGGGTCGATCTAATCGAGTGACCCCCCCCCTCCCCCCAAATTCCAGGCCTTGTGCCTATAGTAGAAAGGATTATTATTATTATTGTTGTTCTTGCTATTATTAGTCACCATGTATTCCAGTTTTTGGAATAGTTACACCTTAGGCATCTCTGCCTGTTGTAGAGGACATAAAAAACTAATAAACATGAAGCAATGTTCTCTGTGTGTGTGTGTGTGGATGACAGTGATCTGAGGATGGTTAATGGTGTTTATGTATGTGAAGGACAGGTTGCTTGTACTCTATTATAGAAAGACTCCTTTGCCTTATAAGTTCACTTTGACAGTGAAGTATTATTATATGAGTGAGAGAGACTGACTCACAGCTACTTAGAGAGGAGGAGAAGAAGAAGAAGAAGAAGAAGAAGAAGAAGAAGAAGAAGAAGAAGAAGAAGAAGAAGAAGAAAAAGAAGAAGAAGAAGGAGAAGGCGTTGTCAGAGAGCAGTAAAGAAAATTAGTGTGTGTGAGTTTGTGGCTGGTTAAACAGACTGAAAGAGAATGTGTGGGTGTGTGCAGAGGATTGTGTATGTAAGCCATGATGTGTGAGGGGGCAGTGTATTTGTAAGAAATGGAAAGTAGGTGTAGAGGGAGTGTGTGTGTGTGTGTGTGTGTGTGTGTTTTGTGTATTGATGGTGTTGATGTTGCAATAAATATGCTTCTGCTTGAGAAAGATGAGAGACAAAGAGAAAATGTTGGCATCTATGAATGTGTGCGTATGTGTTCATTGATAGATATTTGTGTATATATATATAAACAGGATATAGGTCTGTATGCGTGTGATTATAAGATTACATGTTTTCATACCGGCATGGGTTGGACAAGTCATCACTACCAGGTATCAGTTGCTATTTTGTATTGCTACTACAGTTAAACATCTCTCTCTCTATATATATATGTATGTATGTACTTGTATGTCTGTGTTTGTCCCCCCACTATTGTTTTACAACTGGTGTTGGTGTGTTTTCATCTCTGTAACATTAGCAGTTTGCCAAAAGACACCAATAGAATAAGTACTAGGCTTAAAACCAATTGTCCTGGGGTCGATTTGTTTGACTAAAGGCAGTGCTCCAGCATGGCCACAGTCAAATGACTAAAACAAATAAAAGAATAACAAATTGGTAATACTTTTCATGAAAAGTACTGGTGGTGGTTCTACATAAAAAGCACCCAGTACACTCTGTGGAATGTTTGGCATCAGATCCAGCGGTAGAAACCATACCAAGACAGACAACTGGAGCCGAGTGCAGCCCCTGGTCTTGCTAGCTTCTGTCAAGTCATCCAACCCATGCCAGCATGGAAAATAGAAGTTAAATGATGAGGATGATGATGATGGTTATTGTGGATGATTAATGAGGATTCGTTTACTTATAGTTGGTTTGCCCACTTTTGTAGTTCCGCCATTTTATGTGCAAAGAACGAAAGACAACCTTGAAATGTTTCCCAACATTCAGTTATTTGAATGTGAAACTGAAAGGTGTGCCTTGATATGTTAAACCTTTATGTGTCAGCTGACTGGCTGGCTGGCTGGCTGACTGGCTGGCTGGCTGGCTGGCTGGCTGGCTGGTTGGCTTTAAAATGCCAGCTGCCCTGACTCACTCAATCATGCCTTTCTAATAACTAGAACTTTCCATTAAATTTGTAGCAATATAAACGAGGTAGGGGTGGTGGTAAGCAGTTTCATTAACATTTTGATAGATTACTACAGAGGGGTAAGAGACCATTGTTATAGTCAAGAGAGAGAGAGAGAGAAGGGTTGAAGAGGGAAATTATTAAAAGTGGGAGCGGATCATCTCCACCACCATAGATGTAATTAAAATATCATAACTTATCGCTGCTTGGTTGCTTCACAATCAACAAGTTCCAGTTTGAACATTAATGGAAAGAAATCAAGTTTTTGTTGGGGTTTTGTTTGTTTTATTTTTCTGAGCTTTTTTTTTTTTTGCTATAAAGGTAAAAAAGAGATTGTGAACAACTTCTTAATTGTCTAAAGTAGAATAATTGCTTTTTATTTATCAAGAAAAACCACTGTACAAAAGAAAACAGAAAATTTCTATCATCACCATCATCATCATTTAGCATTCAGCTTCTAAGCTTGCCTGGGTTGGATGGCTTGATAGGGTCAGATCAATTGGAGGACTGCATCATGCACCAATGTCTAGAGCTGGATGCTCTCCCTGTCATCAACCACATTACAACAGAGTGTACTGGGTGTATATTGTGGGATCAGCACTGATGCTGATAATCACCTCTTTACTTTGCAGGGAACAAGAGAGATTGATGGGATTAGTGAGGAGATTAAAGAATAGGAACAAAAAGAGTTTAACTTTGTGGCATTTAGATTATTCTATCGAATGGGAGAACCCTTCAGTCATGAATAACCATGGCATTGCAAATAGAAAGTTCCGCTCCAAGGCACAAGTCCGGGTAAGGTGGCAGTAAAGGTAACCTCTAAGAGGGAGTGGCCTGAGTGGAGAAGAGATGGAGGTCTTGGAAAGGAGACATAAGGGGACAGAGTGGTAAGAAAAAAAAATAGTAAAATTGTAATAAAAAAAAAGGATAATCAGAAACCAGGCAATCAAGCTCCTTCCATTATACATTGTCCCAAAGGCAGCGAGCTGGCAGAAACATTAGTACACCGAGCGAAATGCTTAGCAGTATTTCGTTTGTCTTTACGTTCTGGGTTCAAATTCTGCCGAGGTCGGCTTTGCCTTTCATCCTTTTGGGGTTGATAAATCAAGTACCAGTCACGTACTGGGGATCAACCTAATTGACTGGTCCCCTCCCCAAAAATTTCGGGCCTTGTGCCCAGAGTAGAAAAGAATGTGTCCCAGGGGATATTGATGTTCCCTCTTCTAAAACTTTTGTAACACCCCAAAACACACACAAGATTACTAGCATTATGTGACTGGTCATGGTTGGAGTGTCTTTGATCATAGATCTACTGGATGAGGGCTGACTTTGACCTGAACAACAACAACAACTGTAAATGCTGCTGCTGCTGCTGCTGCTGGTAAAGGTGGCAGTAGTGGTGGTCACATTGGTATTAAGTAGGTTTTGGTTTATTGTAAACATAAAACAGCCTTTTGTCAGACGATAAACAACAACAGTTGCATATTGTTTTGCTACAGTTTTTTATTTTGTATTTTAGACTTTGATTATTCTATTCTGAATTATTTGTCATAAAAACAATAATAAATAATTTCTTACGTAAAATAATAATTTCTTAATTTAAGAGAAAAAAAACAAAATAAGCTGAGCAATGATTAATTATCTACATCTGCAGGGAGTTGTGGAATTTATTCTTTTATTGAAGGGGTGCTAGCTAAGAAACTGGAAAATGTTGCAATTAGAGAATGGTAACCAAGTCAGAAACTTGATCCACCATCACCACCATAACCACTACCAGTTGATATTACCCAAGGAGCCATGTGGCCCCTTATAAGCCACCTATTTTTAACAAGTAAGCTGCAGGGACGGCAGTAAGCTGGCAGACATGTTAGGGGCTTTTGATAGAATGCTTTGCAATGTTTATTCCAACTCCCAGTATTCTGTGTTTGACTTTAACCCTTTAGCATTTGAACCATCCATATCCCACCCAAATATTCTACCTGTTTTATGTTCAAACTGGCCAGATCAGGCCTCTCACAACAACCCTACAATGTCATTGTAAAAATAAACAAGTTACCTCATCAAGATTTCAAAGCTATGAGATAATGCTTGGTGAATTCAAAACGATCTGAATAAATAACCATTAATTACGTTTGACAAAGTAATTTGAATGCTAAAAGGGTTAAATCTAGCTCCATGTTCAACTTTCGCCATTTTAGGGGTCGATAAAAATGTGCTGATCAAGGGAATGGATTGCTGAAAATTTTGAAGCATTGGAAGAGATGCTTTGCATTATTTGTTCCAACTCCCTGTGTTCTGAGTCTAAGCTTAAATCTAACTCTGTGTTGAACTTTGCCTTTCATCCATTCAGGTAAGGCCCTCTTGGCAGCACCTTGGCCCCTGGACAAATCAAAGCATTGAGCCCTGGCGTTAGTTCACATTACTCTGTAAGGAGCATAGGCCCGGTTTCCCAGTTTCTCTGGCGTATATATATTCCTCCTTGGACAGGATGCTGGGCCACACGATGGAGATGGGTGTAGCCCCTCGCTTTACCCCTTACCAGCTCCTGTCAAACCCATGCCAGCATGGGAAAACAGACGTTAACTGGTGGTGGTGGTGGTGGTTGTGTGGCGGTGGTGGTGGCCTTAATTGGGCTTGGGGCATATTGAATGTATTGTCTTTGTTTCCCTATAGTGTCAACGAGTACATAGCAAGACACTGGAGTACGTGTCCTTTTTCCAGATTAGTCAGCTGAACTTAAAAGTTGACAGAGGTGAGTGAGGTGAGTGAGGTGATTCAGTGGAGACAATGTAGGAAAAGTTCCTTTTGCACAGACAAATGTATTACGGATTGTTTTTGTTTTTGTTTTTGTTTTTATGGTAGAAACTGTGTTAGCCTGCACACAAACTTGCTATTTATCCCTCGTTAGCCATAGGTAAATCAAAATAATTATAATCCTTTGTGAGCAGAGAGATGACTGAAAGTAACTAATTATATTTCTTTACAAAATGCTATGCATGGCGACAGGGAGGCACTTGAAAAGGTATAAAATAGAAATATTATTTATAATAAAGAAATTATTTTTATTTTCCTTCTTCCTTTTTCTATCTGAAGTGATTATTCTTGGTGAGTTAATTATAGTAATCTTATTTTTGTTGTTAATTTATTCCATTACTATTGTTGTTTTTATTCCATTATAGACTTGTTCCCTTTTAATTGCATGTAATAAATAAAGCAGGAGAAAGCAATTGTCTTCTTTTACTGAGTAATCTTGTAAAAGTGTGCAGTGTGAACAACTGTTATTGCACATGTAGATCTTCTAAAATAACTAACTGCAGGAGAAAGCCAACTTTAGCCAAGTTTATCTTAGGTTTATTTTTAAGCACCCCACTCCTTTCTCACAAATAGCTTTTAAACTGTTTTTATGTCTGCAAACATACAAGGAATATCAAAATCAACTTTGCTAAATCTGTAGTTTTTCTCTTCTATTTTCGCTTTGTCTTTTTTCTTCTTTTCGGTTCACCTCCAGCCACCCTTTTCCCTATTTGCTCTCCCTGTCATCTTCTCAGTCTCTGTTAAACATCTTGATACAGACAAACTTAACCATCCTGTTGCTGCTTTTTTTTTATTTCTTATTCAAGCAACACAGTGCTAGCTCTATCTACCTTTCAAACAATCACTACCTTCCTTTAAACTACTATACAGCTCCCCATCTACTTCTTCTTCCCCTCCACTCTCTCTCTCTCTTTTTTTCTTTCTCACTCTCTCTCTCTCTCTCTCTCTCTCTCTCACCTGCTTGAGACTTACCAAACTACTACTTTTTGCTGCCTGCTAGCATTACCAAACCTAACTAACTACTAAGTTCTTTCATTCTTCTAGTTTTCTAGAATGGTATGAGGTTAGTTACTCTTCAAACAGCTCTCTAGATCTTAGCAACTGCTATGAAATAATTCCATTTATATTGTTTCACTACAAAGCATGGCCTGGAGATTAATTCAGATTCATGAAGGTGACAAATTAAATTTCCAACATAAGTTTCCAAACATCAGTACCAGTTTCCATGAAAGTAGCCAACATAAGTATAACTTAAAGCTTCCCGATGATAAATTCCATACTCGCTTACTTATGAACTGCAGTACAAGCTGGACTGCCGGCTATGGCTGTGTGCAGAGGAAAAAACTGAAAGGATTCAAAGTCTACAGGAGACGAAAGAAATACGAAAACGGGGACATAGTTTTAAACAATATGTTTCCTGCTAAAACTCGGTCTCTCTACATACTCTCCCGGCTTCTCCGGCAACTTGTAAGTAAACCAAACTCAAATTACTATTTCAGTTTCTGTTTTTCTTTTGCTATCAATCTATATTCATCCAGTCAGATTTTCAAACTCCTTCTTCTTCTTCTAAGTACAGTCTTTCTCCTGTTTTCCTAAATGCAATCCGTTTCAAATCGAACGTAACCAGTGAGGCACAGGCATGGCTGTGTGGTTAAGCAGCTCAGTTTGCAGCTAGATGGTTTGGGGTTCAGTCCCACTGTGCAGCACCTAGAGTATATGTTCTTTACTACATAGCCTTGTGATTGAATTTGATCAACAGAAACTGTGTGGAAGCCTGTTGCATCTTTATGCATGCATGCATGCATGTATGTATATATATGTATGTATGTATGTATGTATGTGAGTCTTTGTGTTTGTGATTTAACACACACGCACACACACACACGTACCCACTGCTTAACAGTTGACATTGGTTTGTGTGTGTCCCCATAACTTAGCGGTTCAACAAAAAGACACCCGCAACATAAGTACCAGACTTTAAAAAAAAAAATTAAAATTAAATTTTTTTTTTAAAAAGCATAAATACTTTCATTGATTTGCTCAACTAAAACCTTTCAGTCAGTGCTCCAGCATGACCACAGTCCAATGACTGAAACATCAAATAAAAGATTTTAAAAAAAAGAAAGAAAGAAAGAAAGTAGATAAAAGCTACCAACATTCATTTCTAGCCCTACAACTCTTTTTCTTCTATTACTACTACTACTACTGCTACTACTACTACTGCTACGACTACTACTACTACTACAAACAGCTTTATCACTATTATTTTAACACCCCTACCGCAGTTATTGCTACTAACAATAGATCTTAGTTCCTTTGAACTGATTGTCTTAATACACCCAGAACTTGCTAACCCATCTCTCTACCAGATGACTATGTTTGGAAAATGAAGTTGATATTCTTCAACAAAGCCATTCCCTTCAGTTCAATTGACCAGAGCTCCCAAATTTACCAATTCTTAAGTTTTGTTTTGTTTTCTTAACTATCTTTTACCTGTTTCCGTCATAAGACTACAGCCATGCTGGAGCAGCACTTTGAAGAATTTTTTTTTAGTCGAATGAATCAACCCCCACCCCGGATTTATTTATTTATTTTTTCAAAGCTTGGTACTTATTCTATCAGTCTTTTTTTTTGCGAAAACGCTAACTTACAGGGGACGTAAACACACCAACACTGGTTGTCAAGCAGTGGTAGGGGACAAACAGTCAATCCAATCAATGGAACAGCTTGCTTGTGAGATCAATGTGCAAGCGGCTGAGCACTCCACAGACACGTGTACTCTTAACGTAGTTCTCAGGGAGATTCAATGTGACACAGAATGTGACGGGGCTGGCCCCCTTTGAATTACAGGTGCAACTCATTTTTGCCACCTGAATGGACTGAGACAACATGAAATAAAGTGTCTTGCTCAAGAATATAATGCACCACCAGGAATTGAACTCATGACCTTATGATTGTAAGCTGAGTTCCCCAACCACTAAGCCACGCACCTTCACACTGGGGTACAGATATATAAAAGTACTCAATACATGTTTATACTAAGGGTGCACAAATTCTCATGTATGTTTTGTCCACATGTACAGTAAACAAGATTTCATATTTTCTGAAACAGGGTTTCCTTCAATCTTTTAGTCAACTGTACACACCAGTAGATTAATAAGAAAGGATTAATAACGATTTAATTTAGCACTTGATACACTTTCAGGTAGTTAAGTGTCTTTGATGCTAATTACCATTTGGCATGCATCAGGAGGGTCTGTTTTGAAGTTAATGAGAAAGAATGCAAAACATGAGTCAAAACATATTTCTATTTTTCTCTGTAGGATTGGAGTAGGGTAGAGAAAATATAAAGTTTCTCTGCAAGGCAGAGGTAATAGTAGCTTGATCCACTCCTAAATGCTGGTGCCTCATCTAGCATTAGCCATCTAATGCTACTCATGGTTTCTCCATTATCTTTTCTAATTGCCAAATATACTTTGAAAGGTACTAGTGAGAGAATGAGCTGTTCTGCTGGTGCCGGTAATTTTGAAGGAGTGCTCTATCTTGCTTGTTGATGTATCATTGGTGGAGACATCAACATCATATACAATTACTTTTGTTTTGTTTTTTTCTTCTTGGCATCTGCCTTTAGGGAGGCAGAGTGCTATATTTTGACAATTACATGTTAGCTGCTTTATATTTTGGCTCGTTTGCAATCTTTGTACATTGCTGCAAGATGACTGCGACCTAAGCTATTAATTTTTCAACTTTTTTTTTCCTGAATTTATTCATATGTGAGTCGACCAGAAACTCAATTAAACACAATTTAGATAACATGTAACCATGTATGTTTTACTTAATACATGTGTGTGTGTGTGTGTGTGTGTGTAGTTTAGGATAATCAGTAAGTTGTCATAATAGGACTCAGTCTCAAATGCTGGATGTCTCATTCTTTTGTTGTCATTTTATTATTATTATTATTATTTATTATTATTATTATTATTATTATATATATATTTAATGTGTGTGTGTGTGTGTGTGTGTGTGTGTGTAGACACAGGCACAGCTATGTGGTTAAGAAGTTTGCTTTCCAACCATGTAGTTTCAAGTTCAATCCTGCTGTGTGCCACCTTGGTCAAGTGTCTTCTACCGTAGACCTGGATCAATCAAAGCCTTGTGGTTGGATGTGGTAGACAGAAAATGAATGAAACACATCATGATCATCATCATACATCATATATGTGCAGCACATTGGTTGCACTACACCATATGCCTTCCTAATTAAGCGTTAGTCCTCCACCTGCCTTGCCACTCTTGCTTGACCAGTTCGTGGCATTGTCCATCCATTGTGTTCTTTGTCTGCTTCTTGATTTACTGCCCTCTACAATTCCTTCCATGATAAAGTTTTCCAAACCTCTCCTTCTATGACAGATGAGCTTTTGTTTTTCCACAATATTCAGGAGTTGTCGTCTTTCACTTATTTATATATACACACACACACACACACACAGAAACATTATAGATATATATATATATATATATATATATATATATATATACATACAAACATTACATATATATAAATACACACACACACACACACACACACAAATATCGCCAGCCTTCATCCCCCACCCATTTTACAATTTATTTGACCAAGCTTGCACAGGTGGTCAAAACTTCTCCAGCAACACATCACCAATCAATCAATCTATACATACAGGCTGTCCATAACTTATCTTTACAACTTCCACAGTTTATCGTCAAGATGTGTTGCGTGTCACCAATGGAATCCATGTAGGAGTGTTCTGGTGTTTTAATAAAACTCTATTTGTTTCTCAATAAACTCTGTTGAGTTATACTTGCTTTAAACTTTTTTTCCTGAATTTTTCAAATTGTAAAACTAATTTATGGACACACTATATATATATATTTATTCTTAGTAGAGTAGCCGAGGTCAAAACGAGAGAAAAAAAGATTCCTCCCTCCATATTTTTAAGAGGTCATGGGCCAACAGGTTTTTGGGGTCTGACGATACGCCGTAAAGCTAAACCTTTTATTATGGACGGGAAACCTAAGATAATCCCATAAACCGGCCTTCGCTATTTAAAAAATATATATATATATATATATATATATATATATATATATATATATTTATAGGTTGATTTTTTTTAATTTCCAAAACGAGTAAAAATCACATACACATACATTAGATAGATAGATACATACATACATACATACATAGATATGCATGTATCTAATACGTTGTGCGTGTATAATGTTCATTTAATGAGAAAGAGAGTGAGAGAGAATGTCTGCATAGTTAGAGTGACATGATTAAAGGGGAATAAATCCGATCGACTGACGAACGAAAACTGATGGCGTCGTCTGCACGTCTATAAGAGTTTATTCTTTAGCCCGTTTCTGTCAATAGACTGCGGCCATGCTGGAGCACCATCTCGATGAAGAGCTTTTAGTCTTTGGGTAAAAGAAAATACAGGAGGATCAGTTATGATTTTATCTAACATATTCCCCTCTCAGATTCACACGCTTATTACACCGGTCCTTCAGTTTTTCTAAGCCCTGTAAAAGAACTTGGAAAGTTGGGCTTCCAGCCAGGCTTTTCACAACACCCCACCACCCCGCATACACACACACACACACACACACACACTCTTACTCTGAGTGTATGGCTGTTCAATAAGAAGCAAAGGAAGCAGGGTTAACCTACTTAAGCAGAAAGAGGATATATACTCATACACACACACACACATAGATATATACGTGTGTGTGTGTATATATATATATATATATACACACATACATATATATATATATATATATATATATATATACACACATACATATATATATACATACATATATATGTATATATACACACATGTATATATATACATACATACATATATATATATATATATATATATATATAGATAGATAGATAGATACACACGTACGTATATGTGTATATATATATATATATATATATATACATATATATATATATATGCGCATATATATACACGCACACATTGTGCCTCCTCTACTTTGTTTGCCTGTAACTTTCTTAAGAATTAAAAAAATGCTTATATTTTAACGAGATTTTCCAGAGATACATTTCAGATTTCAGATGGTGTATATACTTGGGGTAGATTATAGATTATGTCAAGAAATGTTTGGTAGTTTTTTCTTTTTATTTTTTATACTTTGCCCTTTTTCCAACTTTGCTTCCTCGTAAATTATTAGAAAAAAATTTTTAATGCAGTTTTCCAGAGATACATTTTTAGAGATTGTAGATGTGAGTGGGAGATGATAGTGATGGTGGTGGTGGTGATGATGATGATGATAATGATCATATATAAACACACACACACATACATACATACACATACATGCACACATACTCAGTCTAATTGTAAAAATTATTTTGAGGTTAAAACTCATTACGAACAGAGAGCAGACAATGATTTCAAACTAGAATAATCTGAGGAAACTAGTAAATGTTTGTCATTTGGCAAGAGTAATGTAAATAATTTAAACTGCGAAGTAAAAAAAGTTTTGTCATGTGGAAGAAGAGAAACTAAAACATTTAGGGCAATGCTATTCCGTGTGAAAGATAAAATATCAAATTGGTTTGGTAAACTAAATGAATTAGGTGGATAGAGAGAGAGAGAGAGAGAGAGTGGGTGGGGATTAGTGGTGGTGGTGGTGGTTTGGTAATGGTCAGAGCAAGGAGAAAATGAAAGGAGCCTTCTGAGTTTTAAAGGGGAAAAAAATGAAAATAAAACAAAAAGTTTCTTGTATAAAATTCATTCAACTCTTTCAATGTGAATCATTTTTTAATTTGTCATCAGCAACAGTTTCGTTAGTTGTGCAATATATATATATTTTTAGTATCAGTTTTCAATAAACAGGATTTACATAATACTAGTTTTTTTGGGGTTTTTTTTTAGTTAACTAACTTTCTAAACTTATTAGTTCAAAGACTAGGATTTAAAAGAAAGGAAAGAATAAAGAAACCTAGATATTTGGTACTCAATTATGTCAGCCAAACTCAAGTTCATAAAATCTTTAAAATGGGTATCTTTACAGTTCTAAAAGAAGAATGCTCTTGTTTTATATAAGGATCTCTTCTTCGTGACATTGTAGTCTCCAAGCCTTTTGCCCTTCACAGAAGCTTTTCTTTGTGGCCTCTGCAGCGCAGCATAGCAGGGAGTGGGACAAAGAACTGGTTTACCCTTGGTGATGCTATATTGCAGGCAGCACTTTTGGGTCAGATATATAAGCTTGTATAGGACTGAGAGCTGGTAGGTCCAGCTCCAGCGCTACCCTGGGTACTGCACACTCTCTAACGACAACCACTGGGTCTCTGTATATCATTTGGCGGGTGTAGGAAGAATATGAGCTGTTGACCCTTTGTCTAGTCTGGTACCCTAATCACTCAGCCAATTGTTGATCCTCCATAGTTCAGAATATTTGTACTGAAAGTAAGTAGTATTTAAAGAACTCGATTATAAACCAAATACAAGGGAGTGCTGAAAACTTCTTGGCTTTAAGGGTATCATAAAAGGCCTGGTTGGAGGCCCAAACTTCCAACTTCTTTTACAGGGCGTAGAAAAACTGAAGGAATCCTGCAATAAGTGTGTGAATACGAGGGGGATATTAACTGAGCCTCCTGTATTTTCTTTTACCTAAGGCCAGGAACTTTTCAGCACTCCCCCATACTGTATGTATTTAAAATACAATTGTTACAATGTGTTAGTGTTGTAGAAGCAAGCAATATATGAACTAATTCAGCCAAAGTCAATACACTTCACTGATATTTCATTATTCAACTTGTTTAGAAACAGGTTATAGACATATATGTGAGGTCAGTACAAGTTATATAATTAGATCCACACAGTTATATATTCAATCAGTAATTCTCAATATTTTGCGTTTCAGAAATGATATCACTAAATCATATTTTACAGATGCCTTTCTCATACATTAAAAAAAAAAAAAAAAAGAACATGGTTCATTATTATAATCATATTCTGCAGTAATTTATCCATTTTCTTGTAGTCTCTCATCCATCATGTGACTCTTTTGAGATATTTGCTTGGATTAGTTAGTGCTCCCTGCTTTAAATATAGGCATGGGAGTGCAGTTAAGAAGCTTGCTTCCCAGTCACACTGTTCTGAGTTCAATCCCACTTCACAGCACCTTGGACAAGTGTCTCCTACTATAGCCCCAGGCCAACCAATACCTTATAATGAAATTTGGAAACTGTGTGTGTGTGTGTGTGTGTTAAGAACCATTTTATCAGATCAACAGATCAACGCTTGTTACCAGTAGCATAACTAGGGGGAGGGGGCAAGGGGGCACGTACCCCAGGCGCTGATTGATGTGGGGGGGGGGGGGGGCGCCTCATCAAAAGCATGAAAGATGAGACTTTAAACAATTGTATTTGTTTTTTGTTTTTTTTTAATTTTTATTACATCTCATTTCACACATTAGGTTTTTTTAATGTTTCAATTGGGGAAGCAGGTGCATTAAATGAATAAAATAAGGAGGTTTTGTAAAGGTAAACATTCAAAAAAATATGTTTTGAATTATAGGCTGTACCGAACCAGCAGGTAAATGAACCCTGGTAAAGTATCAATTCCTAAAATATTGCTTGATAACGTTAATTATTGTAACAAATAAGTACCATATAATATCATGGATTTTGTAATGAGGGGAGGAACGGGGTGGCATTTTTTCGGCTTGCTCTGGGCACAGTTTAGCTAAGCTATGCCACTGTTTGTTACATATAAGATCAGCAGAAATAATCAGGGATCACAGAATAAGCAAGGAATGGCAACTATAAAACCTTCCTTCCCAACTTTCCAGTAAAAAAATAATTCTTAGGTACATTATCAATCGTCACCTGAATGAATACTTAACCCAGAAATATGTTTTTGACCTTTATTCTACTCTTAAATATATCGTTCCTTCAATGGCCTCCACTTAACTGAACTTCCCTTGATTGTTTCTATAGCCATCAAAAAATACACTCATTGTTCCTCCAACGTAATGCATGTACGTAAGAGCATGTACACGTGAGAGCATGTGAGTGCATGCACGCACACGTGTGTGTGTGTGTGTGTGTGTGTGTTGTTCTTTTTTTAACTTTTCTACTTGTTTCAGTCATTGGACTGCAGCTATTTTGGAACACCACCTCATAGGGTTTGTTGAACAAATCGACCTTCGCTATAAGTCTGGTGCTTACTGTCAGTCTCATTTGCCAAACCACCAAGTTACAAGGATGTAAATAAACCAACACTGGCTGTTAAGTTGTGGCAGGGGGATGAACACAAAGACACACACACACATATGACATGATGAGCTTCTCACAGTTTCCGTTTGTCTTTGCTCGTCCTCAGTCTGGAGTAGCAATGGCCTGCTAGTTGGGGATGCCTGTCAAGCTCTCCTAAACATAATTCTAGTGAAACAAATTCACTGATTTCAAAAATAGAAAGAATACATTTCTAAATCTCTCACAGAGATTTATGCAGTAGTGATGCCATAAAGTAGTTCTATGCTGTCAACTTAATGTGACAGTCCCATGAAGGGAATAATACTAATAATCCTTTCTATTTTAAGCACAAGACCTGAAATTTTGGGGGTGGGGTTGAGTGATTACCTCAACCCCAGTGTTTTACTGGTACTTAATTTATCGATCCTGAAAGGATGAAAAGCAAAGTCAACCTCAGCAAAATTTGAACTCAGAGCGTAAAGACGGAAGAAATGGCACGAAGCATTTTGCCTGGTCTGCTGGAGGAGTGCATTGAGATTCATCGATTTTATAGTGATGGTTCTTGTCAATTAGATAACGTATTAAGGCGGCGTGCTGGCAGAGTGGTTAGCACGCCGGGCGAAATTCTTAGCGGTATTTCGTCTGCTGCTACGTTCTGAGTTCAAATTCTGCAGAGGTCAACTTTGCCTTTCATCCTTTCGGGGTCGATTAAATAAGTACCAGTTAGGCACTGGGGTCGATATAATCGACTTAATCCGTTTGTCTGTCCTTGTTTGTCCCCTCTGTGTTTAGCCCCTTGTGGGCAGTAAAGAAATAAGTTAACGTATTTATTACATAATCAACCTAGAAGGCATTTGGCTCAACGTCCTTATTTCATTAAGATGTCTTCGTCGTGTCGTGTGATCAATTAAAGTCTTTAGAACAGATTTTGAGGCTTCCTTGAGAAAGTTGTCTTCTAAACAATAGACAGATTACCCTTGACTCACATTTGCTGAAATTCACATAATCAGTTGTGTTTTGGGTCACGAAGCTTTAGAATCTAAAGTCATTAGGGAAAACTGCGGCCCGCTTCGTGAAAATGGTTGCTCAATGCCTGCTTTAGATATCTGTAATCACAAATATATATTCCCTCTCCGTTGTTAATGATTTGTAAGACTGAACCAGTTTACTTGTTGTTGTGGTTGACGTCGTTGCTATTATTGTTCTTGAACCCCAAATTTGCTTTAATTGAACAATACCTATCATCAGCGATGCCCATATCATGGCTATCCCCTCTTTCTTTCCAAAACATAATGCATAACATATATATATATATATATATATATATGTTATCGTACATCTCTTTCCATGTTTGGGGATTGTTGTTTTTTTTATATACAAGTATTTCATTTGACGGAGACTTCGCTGTTATTTCTAACCGTTCGAGTAGCTGATATAGGGACCCTCCCCCTCCTTGGTCCGGCTTGATAATGCTGTTGAAATTTAGGACTGCGTTGACCCAGCTTAGGAATATTTTGGGGGTGATGGTGGAATTTGATAACTGCCTGGTATCAGTTGTTGCCATTGCTCATTAATATTCGTTTGTTGACAGAGGCACAAGACCTCGCTTTTGCTCATTAGCATAGCAGCTGATACCGTGATACCCACCGCTACCATTGTCACCACAATCACTAATGTTATAATTAACACACCATTAGTACCACTTATGAAGTTTCAGAACAAAAAAAAAGAAAAAAGAAAGCTGTTAGATTTACTGTAGCAACCGACCGACAAACAACACCATTTCATCCATCCTGCTGTAGCAACCAACCCCCAACACCATCATCCCAGCGCTTTGAGTCAGCTAAGTTTTACTGCAGCCTAGTTGTTGACTTGGTATCCGCTCAGCCTGGCTGCGTTGGTTGTGGTATTGGTAACAGACACAGGAACGGTGTCGATGGTGCTCGTGGTTGTAGTGGTAGGTTGATACAAGTGACAGCAAGAGTGGTGGCTGTTGTGGTATTGATAATGCTTCGGCCATATGTAACATTTGGTAAACTGTTACCAATAAGCTGACAAGAAATTCTGGTGCCGTTGATTGTGATATTAGTAGACGAAGGTGCAGCTAAGTTTTACTGCAGCCTTTTCGTGAACTTATATCTTCTCTGATTGTCAATACTGGATTTGGTATTGGTAATAGACAAAGGAGATGTGTTAGTGGGCGTTGTGACAGTTTAACAGATGGAGTAGCATCGGTAGTGGATCATAGGTCCTTTGGCCATATGTGGCATTTGGTAACTGGTACCATAAGTTAACTGGAAATAGTGACGGTGCTGTCGGTGTTGATTGATATAACTAGTTTGGAGGTGTGGCTTTCTTGGTGAATTGTTGTTGTAAGCCTATGCTTGTAGCAGTAAATGGTGGTGGTGAGAGCTGTGAACAGAGAGGGAATGGAAGTGAATAGCAAGGTTCTCTTGTTGCCAAGCTGGTGCTGTAAACTAACATTCGTGATTTGGGGCGGAAATTTTCAGCTGATCAGACAGGCCGATCGTGTAGAGAAAGAGAAGAGCAACGTTTTTAAAATGTGTGAAAAAAAGACAAACGGAATGAAATTTCTTACAATTAATGGGAATTAGCTGACCACACTTAAACACTACCTCATGTATGTATAGCACGTCTGTAACTTTTTATATTTAAATATATAATCTTGACGAAAGTTGTTTATCACCATTACAAATGTGTATATATGTATCACCATATATATATATATATATATATATCACCGTTTATAATATATGCGCCTTCATCGCCAAATATTTGCTTGTGTCTCTGTGTGTGTGTTTGTGTTGGTGAATAATTTTTAGAATTAATCCTGCTTTCGATCCTATAAAAAAATATCAACTCCATTCAAGTGACCATGATCACCAAGGATATCAAAAGATAATTAACGCTGTAAACTAATCAGCAATAATATGCTACACTCTGCTTATTGAAGTATTCAATTCTTTATTCCATGTTTGAAAACCTTGTTCTTACAAACAAACACTGGAGAAATATATATTATACGCCACTTTGGCCATTTTTCTAATATCTTTGTCTCTTCCTTACCTCGTACATCAATTCTACTGTAATCATCTTTTACACTCTCGTTTATTCATTTGAATTTGTATATTACGCATCTTTTTATTTGTTTCTTTTTTATCTTTAACCCTGATAACACACCCTTTATTAGTTCGTTAGATAGATAGATAGATAGATAGATAGATAGATAGATAGGCGCATATACATAACATACATACACTAACACATGCCTTTACTTATCACACAGTCTCTCTGCTTTTGTATTTCTCAACATCCTCTACGAATCTATTTACCACACAACTCAACAAAGTTCACTTCGTTTGTAAGAATTTATCTCATTTCTCATCCATAATTCATTTATTTATCTCATTTATCAGTCCTCGTTTATCACACACTAATTTTCCTATATTAAATTAGCATTTATTTGTTATTCTCTCATCTAATTAGACATGCACACCGCATGTACCACACATCTTTGATGCACCCACCACACACACACACACAGCGCACAGCATAATTTTCGTTTCCCACACACATACGCACACACAAACATAGACATTCTCTCTCTCTCTCCCTCTCTCTCGCGCGCGCAGTCTTCTAATTCCTCTTCCAGCTCTTTGTTGCCTGACATGTTCTTTTGTTATTGTACAACCTATGCCCACATACATATTATGTGTCAGTCCTAGTTGAGATCTCTCGTGGCATATATATACATACACACACACACACACACAAAGATGTGTCATAACTATCCTCGCAGTATTATCTCACCCGCCTTATTTTGTTATATAATAAAACTTCGCACAAAACAAAACGACGCAGTCGCGGCGGAATTTCGGAACTGATACCCCGTCCAGCCATCTCATGAGATAAGACAATATTTACCAGGAGCTGCATTGAAATTTTGGGGACCCCCCACACACACACCGAATTGTAATTTTTTTTTTATTATGAAATAAAGAAATACTAAAAACTGAAGGGAAAAAAACTAGGTTTTTTTTTTTGTTTGTTTTTCCATGAAGTATAATGTACCTAATCCGAAACTCGGCCCAGCTTTTTACTCGGTCGTTTGATCTGTTGGAAATAGCAGCCGAACTGAATCTCTTAATTTATAGTGTATTAAAAAAATATATATAAAGGAAGAACGCATAAGATAATGCGAAGTCTTACGTGCACGATGACTGAAAAGAAAAAAAAAGGAAGAGACAGTCACGGTTGGAACACCTTTGACAATAGATTGGTAGGTCTGCTGGATCGGAGCTAACCTCGAACTAAATAATAATGTGCGTCATAAATTCCCGTTGAATCGTTGCTGTTCTCCGACAATCCTTGCTTCGGAAATACATTTTGATAAATGCCGAAATCCATAGCATGCATACATTACTAAAACAATGGGAAAATGTGTGGGGTGGGTATTTATATTCGACTATCAACACCAGCAGAGAATTTTATCATTAATAAGACACCCAGTAATACTTTAGCGATTTTAAAAAAATGTAACAAGAATGTTTTCGTCGTCAACATTGTATTGTCCCGTTTTGAGTTGGAATCTCTTGTCCGCATATCCTCTCTCTGTGTGTGTGCGCTCAGTTACATCACATATTTTGACGGGATGGCTCTCTCTCTCTCTCTCTCTCTCAATGACATTCTTCCGGCATCTTGTCAAACATCTGTAAAATGGCTTGTGTCTCTTCCATTGGTTACATACGAAAAAATAATTTCAATATATGTTTTGGCAATCCAGTTAAAATGTAGGTGTATTTTTTTCTGAACATACATATGTTCAAAAATATGAGTGGACGAACAGAAGAAAAATGGCACTCAATACTTTTGGTTGGAGTTACATATGTTATTTAATAACGGTTTGACTCAGTTCCATGCAACTTAAAGTTTCAGAGGCTCATACAATTAATGTGGCTCGTCAGATGTTTGGAGACCAAGTTAGTGTTAGGATTATACATCTCACACTTGACCTTATGCTTTACACACACACACACACACACACACACACACACACACATGCTTCCCACCCACATGGTTCCAGGTTCAGTCCAGTTGTGTGGTACCTTGGGCAAGCGTCTTCCACTATAGCCTCACACCAACCAAAGCTCATCATATATATATATGTATGTATGTGTGTGTCTTTGACAACCAGTGTTGGTTTGTTTACATTCCCGTAACTTAATAGTTTGGCAAAAGAGGCTGATAGAATAAGTACCAGGCTTTAAAAAAAAGTAGTGGGGTTAATTTGTTTGGCTAAACCTTTCAAGGCAGTACCCCAGCATGGCCACAGTCCAATGGCTGAATCAAGTAAGAGATTAAAGATAAGGTTGCACCATATTTACCTGTCTGTGTCAGCCCTCACCACACACAAATATATATACACATACACATATATATTCTTACATATATATGTGTGTGTATGTGTATGTGCATATATATATATATATATATATATATATACACATATACATACACACACACACATATAAGCACACACTCACACTGAGCGTGTGTGTGTGTGTGTGTATGTGTGTGCAATTAAAACATGTTGCCATTGTTCACTTTATCTGTTGTCGAAGTAAGTTTTAATCTCCATTTTAGTCCATACTGAATGACTCAGCAGAAATTCTCTAGGGAAAGTGATTGTATCAGATCACTCAGAAGTTATAGCTGTCGTTTCTTCTTCTGTGTTTATTGTTTCATGAGCCAAAATAGAAACGGGGGGGGGGGGGGGAATGATTCCAAAAGGAAAAATAATTAACCCAAGGAGCAGCAGCAACACATTTCAACAGAAAATAATAACAATAACAACAACAACAATAATAATAATAATAATAATAATAATAATAATAACGAAAATAATAATAACAATAATAATAAGGGGTTTCAGGAGAAAGGTTAAGTCAATTACATTGACCCCAGTACTTAACTGGTATTTATTTTATTGACCCAAAAAGGGGACTCACACACACATAAGAACCAACAGTGTAAACAATTATTGTTGCAGGAATTCAAAGGAGATGGTGTGCACTGTTGAGAGCAGGTCTAAATGTTTATGGTACCCAAATTTAGGGTTTAATTTTCATTAGGGCCGACCTTCTCTTTCATCCATTACCATTGTATTCATTTAATGGACTCAGCCAGGTAAAGAGATGCTGCAAAGTTAGTCTAAGGATTTAAGAAGGACATGAGAAATGAACTAACGAGTTTGATGAGGTGAACACAATAACAAACAATGTCGGTTGGCATGTTGTTTGAGCCCTTTTAGGGAGCAGATGTCATCAACACTTTTTCTTTCCATTGTTTTCAACTCTGGACTGTCTTTTCTACTTCTCTCCAGATGGATCCCTGTGTTTTCAACTCTTCCACATTAGCATGCCTCTTATGTTTCCCTGAAGAATTCCCTTCCAGATTTTGTTGGTTTTGAATTGTCTTTGATGCTTCCGTAGCTTTGCTTTTTACCAGGTAGGAGTCTTGGCCCTATACAAACTTGTTTTTACCCCTGGGAAAAAGTGGTCCACATTAGTCTCACCTCTATCAGCATTTGGGGGGAAAAGACTCTTAACAGGAGCTTGTACTCTGCTGGGATAGCTCTCAAGGTCATTGAAGCCTGCAAATCCCCCACACACAACAAACAAGGACTTGACCTTGTGGAGATAGACATGTAGACATTATAAAATTTATAAGAACAGTAAAATGGCCTAAATGGATAGTTAAAATGGACAGAAAATCCAAGGAAATTTGCAGTAAGGATTGGTTATAGGAATTGCAAACAAAAATAATCTGTGACAAAACTGATTTGTGTTTTTTGTTTCTCTTTTCAGGAATCTGTTGACAGTGTTTTTCACAAGGAAGAAATGGGTCATGGTTACTCAAGCCATGACTTACCAGCCGCTCACTATACCCCCGATACGGGAGTTAGCTTTCTCTTAGATTCTCGTAAAGAAATACCAAACCAAGAAGCTGTACATATATCAGAGACCCCAGTTAGGCACCGCAAGTTGGGACCAATTACTCCTTCAAAAGACTGCTGCAAACCTGAAAATTCTACTGTTGATTCCGACATGAAATTGCTTCTGACTGATGAAAGATGGTTAGAAGCTGCCAGTGGTGGTGGTGGGCATCAGTCACAGGACGATGACTGCAGCATTAGTTCATGTCCACAATCATTCACATCATCGTTGGTGGGTAATTACAGCCCACGTTCACTGAGGGAACGGAATCTGGTGATCGAAAACGACACTGACCGATCAGAAAAGACCAGAAGTACAAATAATTCACCAAATAAAGAAAACCCATTACCAAAGAATCCTCACAATGACAAGGTTAACATTAGTAAAAACTTGAAAGAAAGCAGTGTTTTGTTGACTCCACCATCTGAAGAGGACTCCCCTTCCTCACCTTATCAACCTCTAATAAAAAAAACAAAATTGTTAGAAGCTGATTCTGACAAAGAGGATGATAGTTCCGGAAGTACAAAAAATTATTTGAACTATAACATTAGAGAGTCTCCTGATGATGACAATGACAATAGCATCTTTAGTGAGTTATCATTCTCATCAAAGAGCTTGAGTCCTCCTTCCAGACGGGACTGGAGTTTAGATGACGAAGAAAAAGATTTGTTGTCGCCACTATGTCACTCATCCAGTTTTGACCAATTTCCACAACTCCTGCTGCGACGGTTACGTGAATGTAAAAGTGTCTCCCCAGAATCTAACAGATCGATAACATCAGAGGATTGTCTCAGTCCAGACAGTCAAATAGAAGGAATTGTCCTTGAGCGCTGTGACAGCATCGATTCATCTATATTTGAGATAATTAACGATGTACCACAACAAATTGAAAAAGATGAGGTTTTGCGATTCCACGGCATCGAGGACGAACTACAAGATTTAAATGATGAAATGGATGACTTAATGTCTGGTCTTTCTAATTTAAAATCTAAATGTTCAGGAATTAATCCTGAAGCAACAGACTTACAGAGACAGATGCTTCTATCTGAACAAGCATACAATGCTTTACAGAAAGCGCGGTCCCACTGTGCAAAGAGGCCTGGGAGTTTAACTCCGGATTCTTCAATAGGGGACTTGCAATCACCAGCAGATAACTTTTTGTCTTGGGACATGACAGATTTCCAACTTGATGGTTTATCTTATGACAATGAATCCAACGTGATTGGTATCTTAAATGAGCAAAATTATGTGCCTTTTTCTGTGGACTCAGACAATAACTTTGACTTGTCTACACTCCAACATCCATTCCACAGTGATAATCAATACTATTCAGTTACTGAAGGTGAGTGATGTCTAATGCTGTCCTACTTCTCTTCTCTGCTTTGCTCTCATTCGCCAGACATTACTTTTTTTTAAAATTGCTGTTGTTCATTTACTTAATGCCCTATCACAGAACAAAATGATCTCTCTTTATCTATTCAAGGATTATATGACCAAATACATAAACTGTACATATGATCAATTTCTCGTTTATCTTGGCATATTATTTTTAAGTGAGAGATGAGATTCTTTTCCAGCTGAAGACAACAATATGGTAACAAATTAGTTCGATAACATAATTACCAGCATTATCTCTTCGTAGAGAATTCTAAAAAAAATTATTATAAATATAAATGTATTTACAGGGTGCAGTGAATAAACTGTCGTCTAAATTGGAAATAACACTGACATCTCATTTTAACAGATATATTTACCAAAATTACATAAAAATATCTTGAAATATTAAAGAGTAAATTTATTCAAGAAAATCACCATTGGCTTCAATCATGGCCTCCAGACCACTTCGGAATCTCCTGCAACTCTTCTGGATGGTCTCCTTGTCTAAGTTGGTGAATGCTGCCATAATCTCTGCCTTCAGTTCATCTTTGGTGTTACAAGGAATGTTGTTGGTCTTTCACTCAACTGTGCCCCACACATAATAATCAAGGGGGTTGCAGTGTGAGTAGTTAGGTGGCCAGATGTTAGGGGTGATGTGGTTGCAGAAATTGTCTGACAGCCATGACTGGGTTCTCTTGCTTGTGTGGCATGGTGCAGAGTCCTGTTGCCGGACATAGGGTCTTCCAGCAGCCAACCTCTTGACACAGGGCAGCACTACCTCCTCCAGGCACTTGATGTAGGTCTCCATACAATCAAAGACACTTGCTCAAGGTCCTACACAGTGATATGGAACCTGACACCACCTGATAATGAAGTGACCTCCATGTCCACATTGAAGCCATGCTTGTTTAAGAGTTAAATGTCTTTGCTGAAGACACCACAGTCGCTGTGGAGGAGAAATGATTGAGCATTGAATAACCCAACCAGCTTTCATATTCATTTATACTTTAAATTCATTATTCACAATTCAGAGATTTATTCAGACACGGTAATTAAATGCTGGATTGCTGTGAATTGAAAAGTCATCATAACCACTTCACTCTACAATGTCACAAAAACCATTTTAATTGCTTCACCTGGAAAAAAGAATATTAAAGATTATTACCACACCTCTTTTACAGTTGAGTTGAAGTGCTTATGTAGGACATGCAAGATAATTTATCCCACTCAAATAATTAGCATAACATAAAGCGTAGTTCAGTCATTGTGTAATGATAAAATTATAATGATTAAGACATGAGTATTAACAAAGAAATTAAGCAATATGGGCTGAACAAAGTTGATAGTTTCATTTTGTTATATTAAAAGCCATATAAAAACCATACCAAAACTGACCTTATGCCAACCACTCCAAGAATGTAGTGGGTGCTTTTTACGTGCCACCAGCACAAGGGCCAATCAGGCAGCACTGGCAACAACCACAGTTGAATGGTGTATTTTACATGGCACTGGCACGGGAGGCACTCAAATGGTGCTTTTTACCTGCCACCAACACATGCATACATTTACATACTTACATATATGTGTGTGTGTGTATATACTTATATATATATATATATATATATATATATATATATATATGTGTGTGCATTAACAACAGGTTTCTTCTTTTTTCTTTCTACCAACTCCATTTCCAAGGCTTTGGTTGGCTTGGAGTTATGGTAGAAGACACTTGCTCAAGATGTCATGCAGAGTCATTGGACCCCGCAAGACTATATGGTTTGAAAGCAAGCTTCCTAACCACACAGCCATGCATGAGGTTATACCACACCTGTGCCTATACCACACCTGTGCCTATACTACACCTGCGTCTATCTAGCTTGTTAATAAAGCTGAAACGGTTCAGTTATTAAAAACCTGCCACACATCAGTATCAACTCACCCACACATTCTTGTTTTCATTTCTTTCTTCCTCGATTTATCAATCTTTACTCTGAACTTAAGTCTTCAGTCAATGCTTTTATTGAATATCTTTGAGACAGGAGTGCATGCAGTATGCTCTTTTGCCATTGTTCTTCCTTACTTCTGTTTACCACTTGCTCACCCCATGAGAAGAAAAGTGCACATGAATACACAAACACAATAACATGTTTACAAGTTATATGCTTTCACATACATTTATGACTGCTTGTCAATTTTAGCTCAGTCAGTTTGACCTTGTTTAGCTACCACTGACCTTTAGCTGTAATTCTATTGGCTAAAAATTACAACTACCAAAACTGCTTAAATATATTTAGATTGGTTAAAACCCGCTTGAAGTAGTTAGAAAATCTAGGAAAAAAACTAAATAGCTGAAAGTCTTCAGAGAAGAAGCCACCTCACCTTTGTGTAAATGTTTTGGCCCTTAATTCCTTATGTTCTAAGGGAGCCAGGCTGGGCTGCATCCTTGTCGTCACTCCTTGGTACTCCTCTGCTGCTACTTGTCTGCATTGCAACCTTCCTGGAAAGTTAAGGTGCCCTCAACCTATGTTGCAATCGGTACCAAAACCTAAATCTACCTTAGCAGAGACTAAACACATGAAAGATTTCAGCCAATCAAATTACTTACTGCTTTGGCACATTTGGCAATCTCGTGAACAAGCATCTGAGCTTCTTTCGTATTATAAAAAAGAGCTTTTCTAACATGTCTTTAAAGTTTATTTTCTGTCTCAGCCGGTCACTGCGCTTGGCTGAGAAATGGAATCTAAGACTTATCTTCAGATGAGTTGCAGGGCACCTGGCCACTGTATACAATAAGTTCATTATTATTATTATTATTGTTATTTTTATCATCATCGTCATCATCATCATTTTAACATCTACTTTTCCATGCTTGCATGGGTCAAATGAAGTTTGTTGAGGTATGATTTTTTTATGGCCAGATACCCACCCCATAGCCAGACATGTTCTTACAGCATATTGGGAGTAAATGACACTGCTTGTATAACAGTGATACTCGTTTACAACTTTTAAACAATGACAAGGCAAAGAGACAAACACAGAGAGAGACAGTCACACACACACACACACACATACACACACACACACACACACACACACAATGGTCCTCTTTTAGTTTCCATCTACCAAATCTACTAACAAGGCTTTGATTGGTCCAAAGCTATAGCAGAAGACTATAGGCAGCATACAGTGGGAGTGAACCCAGAATCCTATGGTTGGTTAACAAACTCCTTAACCACACATCCACATCTGCACCTGTCTTCTCATACATTCTCTATTGTTCTCACCTACTTGACAGGTTGCCATTAAATACAATGAAAGAACACACAAACACATACGTACTTCTTACCTCAATCTCTCACTGAATAGATAAGGTGAACATTTGAGCTACAGACGTATTCACTGTCACATTAAACAGTAAACACATACATGCACCCTCTTCGTTTCTTTTAAAGTATTTAGCTGTTGCTTTGTCTGATCTGTTGCAGTCAGGAACCATTAATTAAACTGTTGCAAAAATATGCTTTGCAGTATTTGTTTTGGCTCAAGGCTGTGAGTTGGCAGAAACGGTAGCATGCCGGGCGAAATGTTTTGCAGTATTTTGTCTGTCTTTACGTTCTGAGTTCGAATTCCATTGAGGTTGACTTTGCCTTTCATCCTTTGAAGGTCGATGAAATAACTACCAGTTGTACTCTGGGGATTGATGTAAACGAATTACCCCCATCCCCTACCTGAAATTTAGTACAGAAATTTGAAATCAGTATTTGTTTTGGCTCTTTATTTTCTAGGTTCAAATCTTGCAGAGGTCAACATCACCTATTGACCCTCCAGTCAAATACTGTTTGGTAGGGTGGGATCATGTTAACACTTTTGTTACCATATTTATTTTGAGAGACTCTGTGTTTCTTTCAATTAATTTTAAGCATAACAAAGAATTTAGTAAAATAACTGTTATTATTCAGCTAGTGTTAGGAACATAAATTGTGACTAAGGTTTGGTGGAAGATTTTAATTCAGAACTTATAAAAACAAGATATTTGTACTACAGAGCCAGAAGTGATTTCAGCTGGGTTGGTATGGAAAGGGTTAATCAACTGACACCTTGGTTCAAATTTCTGGTCTTGTGCTTTTGTTAGAAATTATTCTTAAACAAGATGGAGGAGGGAGAGTTGGGTAGATTATTACCACAAAGAAAGTTATTTTTCATTTCTGGGCCTTTCCATATTTATATCTGTAACATTATAGCATATGTTGATATGATGATTAGAAGCTGCTGTTTGGCATCTCAGACATGCTGATACTTCACTCATGCTTGTGCATCACTCATGTCAGTGCTTTACTCATGCTAGCACCTCAATCGTTCTGCTTCCTCACTCATACTTGTGCCACAATAAAACACACCCAGTACAATCCATAAAATCATTGGCAAACAGGTGAAGAAAGTGTCGGGTTCAAGAGAAACTTTAGTCTTGCCTCACCAAGGACATGACAACATCTTTAGTTTTGGCGTCAAAGAAAAATGCACCATTTACACACTATAAAAGGGTTCGGTGTTAGGAAGAGCGTCCAGCCATAAAAAGTAACACAAAATGATAAGACTTACAAGCATGGCCTAGTTGTCCCCATTTGTCCATGAAAATTGTGGATTCAAATAAAAACTGACTCAGACTCTGATCGCATATTCAGTTGACGTAAAATGTTGATGTACTCCCATAATAAAGTTAGTGCTATCACTAACCTGTTTGATCAGGTTCAATCAAGCCACCATCAGCCATTGTAGGTTGTATAAGAACGAAGTTGTTTATTTAGTAAAAAAGACTCTTGCTGACTTTATACAATATAAATATATCTTGTAGGTATCGGCATATTTAGCTTACCCTATCGGATGCTAAACTATTTAGTTCTATTCATTTAGTGAGAAATGTGTAACTAACTTTAAACAATGTAAGCAGAAATGATAATCGTGGAGTGCATTCAAAAAATACACACACATAAATACATATATGTGCATACATTCACAGTAAACACCCATCAGTGTTTTTCCACATCAACGTTTTCCCATTTTCCATGTTACCCCACATTCATGTATATTTGACTTGTGTTTCTACAAAATTGCTGACCCAGTCTCTACAGCCTTCTTTTCCTTCTTGCTTTCAGACCATTTTACTGAAACCACAAACAAAACTCTCCCCTAAGTTAAGCAAAAACATTTTAGGTGTTTCAGTTGCCTTCCATAGCTTTATTTTGTTTTATTATTCTCACATTTGGGTAACACTTCCTTTTTTTTTTTTTACTTAATATTTTCTTGTTTGACTCTTTTTATTTTTTAGTTTAGTCATCTTGACCAAACTTTTGCATGCAACACTCTTCAGGTTATGGAGCCAAAAAAAAAAAAAACAATTCTTTACATTTGCTTCTTACTTTAATCCTTTTAAGACCAACCTGCCTGAGACCGCTCCTGGTTTTATGATACAAACTTCCTGTTTCAAAGTGATCTAAATTAAAACTTTCCTTGGGTGGGGTTCGATAAATTAAGTACCAGTTGCGTACTGGATCGATCTAATCGACTGGCCCCCTCCCCAAAAATTTCAGGCCTTGTGCCTAGAGTAGAAAAGATTAAAATTTGCTTTGTAGCCATGTTTGCAGTTGGGGTCTTTGTAAAACTTGTCTTTTGCATGAACACATGGCTTATCCTGTAGATTATTTCTTTGGCATATTTTCAGGATTTATTATGGGATTTGCATTGAAAATAAACTCTGACTGTAATTATCTATAATATAAATTTATAATTATTTTTTTAATAAAAGTTTTTGTGCAAAAAAAAAATGGAGAAAAAAATACCCAGTTAAAAACTGTTTTAGAAAATGACAAATTATGTTTTGATAAGAACTTTGAATTGCTTGATATTATAAACAAATAAAAGAAATTATTTATACAGCAGAAGGTTATCTCAATTATTTTCTTCATAAATATTGATATTAATTATTATTATAATAGGTGGTAAGCTGGCAGAAATGTTAGTTGTGTGCGAGTGTGCGAGTGTGTGTGTGTGTGTGTGTGTGTGTGTGTGTGTGTGTACTTTTTGTTTTGTTTTTTTTTTATTTGTGGGGCAACAAGGCTACCATTGGTTCTGCAGTTTCAGCATCTTAACAGCAGGACCATTAGCTTCAGAATTCCATTGGTTTTAAAATTGGACTAACATAACAAAATAACCATCTGATTCTTATTCTTGTAACAACTGGAGTTCATTTTTAGGGCTTTGTAAGTTCTCAAATATTTAGAATTTAGTGTTTGCTTGCTTTTCTTTTTTCTTTTTTGATGGTGGTGGTCATGTTTTGTAAATCATTTATGGCTTCACATTTTACAGGAACAGAAGATGATAAAAACATCATGAATGTAGGTCCTCGAAAAAATATACAAGAGTATGCTAAAAACCAATGGCGTGGGGAAACTCCAGAAGCTCAAAGATATCTCGAAGTAAGTATTTATGTTGTTGTTATTTTTATTTTGAAGGTGAACTGGCAGAACCGTTAGCACGCTGGACGAAATGCTTAGCGGTATTTTGCCCATCACTACATCCCAAGTTCAAGTTCAGCCGAGGTTGACTTTGCCTTTCATCCTTTCGGTGTCGATAAATTAAGTACCAGTGAAACATCGGGGTCAATGTGATCGACTTAACCCCTCCCAACAAATTTCAGGTCTTGTGCCTAGAGTAGAAAGGGTTATTTTTATTTTGACATGGTGCTGGCATAGTCGTTACGGTTAAGAAGCTCTCTTTGCGACTACATAGTTTCAGGTTCAGTCCCACTGCACAGCACCTTGGGCAAGTGTCTTCTACTATAGCCCTGGGCCAACCAATGTGTTGTGAGTGAATTTGGTGAACAGAAACTGTGCAGAAGCTTATCATACACATGCGTGCATATATCTTTGTGTTTGCTCCCACCCACAATTTGACACCTGTGCAGTACTGTTCAATTTAATGGTCTCAAGAGGCATTAAAAACATACATGCTGTCTGGAGATTTATAGAATTTATGAGAAGCAGAAGTGAAACATAAGCACAATATATCTAAGGCAGTCTATATCTAAATACATAAATCGGTCTATTAAGCAACAAGTTTTAACTTTTCATACTTTAATGAAGCTATCAAACTTGTATAACTTTTACTTCATAAACTTTCATTCTCTCCATATTTCAGGCTTATAATCAAGTACAACAGACTTTCGAATGCAACTACATACGAGTTATGCGTGGAGATAACTACTGCGGAATTCGTTCCTGTATAGTTCAGGTGTTAATAAACGGAATTGCAATGAAACAGGAATTTGCCACAGCAGAAATTGTAAAGAATGTAAGACAATATTTGCTATAATCTCAGCTGCAGAATGGTTTATGAAGTTAATTTTTCCTTCTATCTTTCCCACTTAGTCTGGGTTGAGCAAACCAATGGCTTGTAAATAGCCTCGCAAACAATAATCAGATTGGTGATGGCCACAGCAGAGATAGGCAAAGTTTAATCTAACCTTAGCATTTGCTGTTTTATCTTTAGTGCCGTACATCCCAGGTTTTGTGATTAATGAGCCTCGTAATACTGCTGGTATGTGTGTGTGTGTAGAGTGAGAGAGAGAGAGAGAGGAAGGGTGGCTTGATGTCATAGTTGTATTTTGGGATGTTGTACATATAAATAACTCTTGTTATTAATTAGAGGAGGGTGTAAAGGAGGCAAACTGGCAGACTTATTACAACATTGGACAAATGCCTAGTTGTATTTCTTTGACTCCTTACATTCTGAGTTCAAATTCTGTCAGGGTGAGCTT
Organism: Octopus bimaculoides; assembly: GCF_046866305.1. Taxonomy (NCBI): domain Eukaryota; kingdom Metazoa; phylum Mollusca; class Cephalopoda; order Octopoda; family Octopodidae; genus Octopus; species Octopus bimaculoides. The sequence continues at coordinate 1,956,034 of NC_142952.1, forward strand.
TGCTTTTCATTTCTTTCTCATCATCATTAATTAACATCCATTTTCAATGCTGGCATGGGTTGGATGGTTTGATGGGAGCTGCACCAAGTTCCATTCATCTGTTCTGATATGCTTTATACAGCTGGATGCCCTTCCTAACGCCAACCACTTTACAGAGTGCACTGGGTGCTTTTTATGTGACACCAGCACCAGTGCTTTTTTACATGGAACTGGGTTAGTAAAGTACCAGTGAAGTACTGGGGGTCAATGCAGCCAACTAACCCCCTCCTCTAAATTACTGGCCTTGTGCCAAAATTAGAAAGAATTGTTAAATACTAAAGTGTGAGACGTGCATTATCTTACTAAGACTGAATGTATTCCTCCATAATTCCAGTTCACTTTTTTGTTGTTAAGTTTTGACATTTCTCTTTCCTAATGAAGTCTAACTTTATTAATCCATAAAGTGTTGCAGCTTTCAACCACTCAAATGCTTACCTCAAGTTTTAAGCACAAAAAACATTTACACTAAATATATATATATATATATATATATATATATATATATGTATGTATGTATATATCTGATGACATGAAAGATGCAGGGACATATTAGCTTCATGCCAAATTTCAACAGTGCATATTCAGGGAACAAACAAATGTTTTTTAGTGCATCAAAGCAAGTAATATAAGCTCAACTTCACATAAAGGACCCAGGGTGAATATCTTTTTTTAAAGACATTTTTGGTGGGGAAAAACACTGCAAGTTATATATCATCAAGCATAGTAAACCTGTTACATTTACACAAAGCTAAAAAGTTTAACATTTCATAAGTCATTTTAATGTGTATTTTTTTTTTCTGTTACTTGCATGCTTGGAAAGTTATATAGAATGTCATTGTCACTGCCTTGACCTTCTTAAAGTTAGATGTATATAATGCAAAGATTTGAAGCCTAGATATTTTCTCTGACATTCATCTAAATAATGTCTATACTTTTCTAGCTTTTAAACCAATATTTGGAGGAACCAGAATGGGAACTAAAGCGGTGGTCTTTTGCCAGGCGTTTAAACTACACTGATGTGAAAGAAATGCTGTTCTCCTGTATTGATGAATTTTATTCACAGGTACTTTGATTTTTATCTCTATACATAACTAAAATATGAGTTTTGGTGCTTAAGAAAGAAAAGCTTTTCAGTTTTCTGTCATTTTTCATCGAAGTCTACTAAACTGACATTGACCCTCTTACGAACCTCCTCTCTCTGCTTCATTTGTTGACCTCTAAATGCCTTTAGATGTCCATCTTAACACCTAACATCATTGTCCACATTTGTCAGTCAGTCTCCAACTAAAACCTGATTCAGTTATTTTATGTTCTGTGCTGAAAGAGAATCACATATGTGTGTCATTATCATCATCCTCATCGTTTAACATCCACCTTCCATGCTGGCATGGGTGGGATGGTTTGACAGGAGCCAGCCAGGCAGAAACCTGCACCAGACTTCTGTGACTGTTTTGGCAGGGTTTTTCCAGCTGGATGCCCTTCCTAACATCACACACTCAGCAGAGTGGACTTGGTGCTTTTTATGTGGCACAAGCACAAGTGAGGTTTTATATATATATATATATATATATATATATATTTATAAGTACATACAAACAAACAACAGGCTCCTTTCAGTTTCCATTTCCCAAATCCACAAGACTTTAACCAACTCAATACTATAGTAGAAGACAATTGCCTGAGGTGTCACACAGTGGGTTTGAACCTAAGACCAGATGGTTGGGAAGCAAGTGTCTTAACCACACAGCCACACCTTGATAGAGTTATTTCTTATTGTTTCTCGGCAGATAAAACAAATATTTCTTTCTTTCTTTTATTTCAGCATAACTTAGCTTTAGAGATGGACAAGACAGAGAGAGAAGACTGGGTGGAGGACCTCTTAAACAGAGAACCAATTGTTGATATAAAAATAATGGAAGCTGCCAAATTGCTTATGATGCTTGATATAATTGACATTTATAAAAACCAACAAGCCGAAGATTATCCATTGTTCGTCCATTATATTTTTTCTCGGGATACATCTGACACTCCTGCAAAACTGTTGAAAAACATCCTGAATGCAGTCGGAGATTCTGGCAGTTTAGAACAGGTATGCATCCTTTAGAAATGATGATTTGATTTCTTAAAAAAATAATAAAGTGTGAGGAAGAGGAGAGATCTAACTTTTGAAACAGGGCCTTTCTTGCCTGAAATATCAGTCACTTCTTCATCACAGCAAATTTATTCCATCTGGTAAACTGCTTTGTTTCTTGTTTATTTTTTAAGATGTTTGAATGAAGAATTTTTTGATGGCCTTAAGATGAAAGTTGATCATTAATTGTTATGTTTTTTTTTTTCCTTTTCAGATTGATATGTGCCTCTTAGGACATGCACTCGGTGTAAAAATAACGGTGCCTCGTCTATATCGATATGGTAGAGATGATTTTATACATGGATTTCCTGATTTACTGAACCAAAATTGGGACGAGGTGTATCTCATTACCGAAGACGATAGACATTACAACATTATAATAAAAGATAACTGAGAAGAGACAATTCTATGATTACATTTCTAATTCTCTGTCGTTATCTCTCTTCTCTGCTGATGATGATTGAGAAGAGAAGCTAGCATCTTGTTCATCAGCTGGGAATCTACTGACACACTACATGTGGAGGCAACAGCTATTCGCATCAGTCAACTGTACAAGCTGCTCTACTATATGCTGCTAGCTGACCAGTGGATTAAAAACATTACTTTACCGGTTGATTTTTGGATGAAGATAACAAGACCAAGCTACACGTAGACACTATATCGTACGTCCACCACCCAGAAATGGAACCCACCTTAAACAATATGGCTGTGAAACATTAGCTTTTATTTATTTATTTAATTTTCTTTGCAAATTTTTTTTTTTTTTTAATCTTTTCTGTTTAAAATCACAACTGTGAAGATGGAAGAATCGGTGGAATTGGTTTCAAGTTACATGCAATGCAAAGGAAAGGAGGCACCAAGCAAAGACCATAGAAATACCTGTTCCCCATGTCTATATCTGTTAAAACTGTAGTGAACACTGTTGACATAAATGGTTCAGTATCTTATTAGAAACTTTTTTAGTTTCTGTTGCTGAAGTATCTTGGAAAAGGCCAATGTATAGATAATTGGTAGATCATTGGTATAATTGAATGCTCTTGTTGCCAGAGATTATAAAACTTTTTTCCTATTTTCAAGGACCATTTAAATTATGTGGCTACAAGCTTATCACTATTCAGTTTGGGTTACTTGTGAGGAAATCTATTTTAAGGACAAGATGTATAAAAGTTAACGCAAAAAACATGAATACACCTGTGCATTTTAAATGTTTCATTTAAAACAGGATTGTTTCTACTGATCTAAGAAACACCTTCTAGATGTCAAATTTTGCTCGATATACATATAATTCTTTAGATGTCACTGTTAACCTTATTTATATTTTTGATAATTTTTCGTATATAGTTGACATCAATTTAGTCGTAATCAAGCAGAACCTTTAATGGCAGGGTCCTGTTTCATTGACAAATGAAGAGGATTGCACGTTAGCAAATTTTTTAAATGTAACGACTTTTGGTTAGATTCTACAGCAGTGACTTTACAATTAGTTTTGTAGTAAATCAGATCTTTTATTCTGCTTAATTATTGCTTGACAGAGTTTGGTCACATTTGCATTTAATTTAAATTGAGACAATCTAGAAAAAAAAAAACAATAGGCAAACGTAACTTCAAGGTTTTAGTCAATCTAGTTTGCAATCCTATCCCATCCACCCCACAAAAACAGCAAAATCTAGCCTCCAGACACTAGATAAAGCTGGATGCATTTAAATACAGCACGTGTGTTTGTGGCTGTGTGCGTGTGCATGTGTGTGCGTGTGTGTGACGCTACTCAGTAGCACATGTTGCGCTGAATGTAAATATCCTCTTGCTTCCTCTTTTTATATATATACATATAAAACATTTTGTTTATTAACTGTCTCAACCACTGTGCCTCTCCTTGTTGAAATACATTTGGGACAAAGATGTGTTGAACTTGTTGGTTACTGTAGTGTAAGAACTATGGTCTGTCTAGAACATTCCTATGAACATGACATCTACTATTCTGTGTGCGAGAATCAAAAGCACACCAGTTTAGTTTATTTATCTGAAAAGGGTTGTTGCTTCATTTATTCAAATATAAATAAAGTACATTTTTTAAAAAGTGTCTGAGTGCTTGACTTTTGCTTTGCCTATAGATTTACAAAGATGGATTATATCAACCAATTTATTTGTTCCAACATGGAAGTGTTACAAATAAGAAGCATGGAACAGACTACCTGCATCAGTTGTTAGCTGCCGAGACATTGCATCCTTTAAAACCTCCAAGCTTCCTGAAATTCGCCAACACTACACCTGATATCCCACACCCTCCATACACATGCACACATGTATATCATGACTCATACACTGTTCCCCTTTCTGACTTTTGTACATGATTCTATGTACTGTACATGCACCTTTGATGAGTTGTGGTGCACCTGAGCACAATTCACAAGAATTTCATTATTATTATTATTATTTTGAACAGGCTGATTACAATATAGAAGAAGAGTTTTATAAGTTGGTTTTCCATGAGGAGTGTAAATTTGAGCAAAAGGAAAGGGTGGGGAAAATTTGTTACTTGGACTGAACGAAAGTAAATGAGGAAGGAATTAAAAGTTGCGAGAGCCAAAAACTCCTGCTTAATTAGGGAAAACCTTTGTTGTGTCTTCAATGCACTGCAAGCATATGTGATACATGATGACGACGATGACACAGCTGAAAAGAGTAACCACACACACACACACACACACACGCATACATCATCATCATTGTTTAATGTCCACTTTTCTGTGCTGGCATGGGTGAGACTGAATTTGTTGAGGTACATTTCCTATGGCCAGATGCCTTTCCGGTTGCCAACCCCTCTCAACTGTTTCAAAACTAGGTTATATTTCTCCATGGAAGACCGGAAATGAATAACATTGCTTGTATAACAGTGATGTTCCTTAACAATCATCATAGTGGCAGCAGAAGATGCTGTCGTTGTTGTAAAAAAAGATATCTCCACTGTTTCCAACAGCAGAAATATCCACGAAAGAGTTATATATAATGAACTTATTGTATACAGTGTTCAGATAAGATATGGGGACATGCACCTTTGCAGCGCGTCCTTGCATCCACCGTTTGTCTGGCCCCATCTCAGCGAAATACTTCATCTGCTTGACACATGTGACATGTGTCCGACCAACACGAGCCGTCATCCCAACTGGTTCCCCAGAGAAGAGAACACGATACGCAGGACTCATTACGAAAAATCAAACAACATGACCAAACAATCTGAACTTGACCGAAATCCTACAGCAGGATGCATCACAGTTTCTGAATATCTCCGTTGGGTTGGTAATTGAGAAAAATTATTAAACGTCAAGTAGCAAGCAAGGGAGACAACTTCAGATATTGACGGTTGAAAAATATCAAACTTATTTTTAATAAATAATGAAATATACCCTTTATATTTATCAATAAACCTTATTTTTGGTACCATACAAAGCATTCTTTTTCTCAAATAACTGTTTCTTTTTGTAGGCTAGTTACTATCGTCAGCGAGCAAATGTCAAGGTAAATGGCAGGTAAAAAATATTTAAAGAAATTAAAGTTGAAGTCGTTTCCCTTGCATTTCAGGTCGGGAATGATGTTAGTTAAATTGAAATATTTTTATTTTCTAAATCACAAGTCAAGTTACTTTTCGTGTTGAAAGTAGAGAAAATAATATACTTAAATGCATTCTGTTATTATTAATGAATGGTGATCTACTTGAAGCAACATAAATTGACAATAGTTTTGCTCTGAGATCGTTATAAAATAACGCTTTCAAACTAGGGCACAGGGCTAGCAATTTTAGGGGCGAGTGATAGTCGATTACATCGACTCCAGTGCTTGACTGGTGCTTCATTTTATCGACCCCGAAAGGATGAAAGGCAGAGCTAACATCGGCAGGATTTGAACTGAGAACGTAAGGAGCCGGAATAAATGCTGCTATACATTTTTATCCGGTGCGATAATGATTCTATCAGCTCGCCACATTTAATAATTGTTTCAAACGTTGACACAAGGCCAGAAATTTTAGGGGAGCAAGTTAGACGATAACCTCGTCTCCTGTACTTGACTGGTACTTTATTTTATTGGCTACAAAAAGATGAGAGGTAACGCTGAGCTTGGATTTGAACTGAGAACGTAAAGAGCCGTATCTGAATACTGCAAGGCATTTTGTCCAAAAATGGGACAGAGGACCAGCACAAATACGTACTGAGCGAAAAATGGTCATACATCAACATATTCGAGACTTGTGCTGCTGTAAACAAGACATGCTTCTGGAAGGCACTGAGGAGGGTGGAATTGCCAGTGTATGAATCAAAGCCTTCCCAGCAAGCACGAGAACCTCGTATGAGCCTAAAATGACATCATAAAAAATTTAGAGAAATGCTCCGAGCGGGTTACATTCGAAACCATGTACTTTCTTTCAAGGATAAAGGAGAGGTAGAACCAAAAGAATTATAGACCTACCACCTGCCTGCCAGCAATGTCCACGACTATTACCTCCATTGTTAGCGTGAGAATCTAAAGCTGCCTCTACAAAAACATATCGCCAGCAGAACAGAAGCAGTGTAAGAAAGGAAGCTACGGATGCAAAAACAAGCTTCTGATCAATATAATCGTATTATAAGAAGTTAAATCGAATAAAAGAAACTTGCTAACAGTATGGAATGACAAGAAGAAGACAGTGTGCCCCGCTCTTGAATAGAGGAAGCCTCAAGATTAGCAGAGTCTATCAAGCAACTCTGAAATTGATCGCAGTATGAAGTGCTGGGAGACCGCTCTGAATCTTTGTTAAAAACAGAAAACGTGCGTCTTCGAATTAAAAACATCAAATATACTTCCTGAAGGAAAAAGCAACACACTTCAAAAAAAAAAAAGCGTTTGATAACCCTGAAACTCCACCTGTAGGAAACGGGGTGAATACCATTTGCTCAAAAAGAGTAAAACAAGCATCAAGATGCCGCTGCCAGCTTCACATGTAGAAAATTTGGGGAGTGGAGATAAGATAGTGCACGTGAAGTACTCTAAATTGATTTATACATCGACTAAATAAAGACACATTAAAAGTTTAAGACTGACTATAGAGACGGGTCTTCATAATCACTGCACAATATTAGTCTTGCAACCAGATCCTATCACCATCGCATCATCAAGGATGGAATGAATCTGCAATACAGGATCTGTGGAAAAGATGGATAAATTAATTGCCACATTGTCTTTGGATGCGTAAAACTAACAGAGACTATATACATCCAGAAGCGTTGTACCTGTGGGCGTTAAAATATTGTCTTTGGATGTCTAAAACTAGCTGAGGCTTAAACTAGACATCCAGAAGTGGTTCAAGGCAGCGGTGTACCTGTGGGCGTTAATATATTAAGATGGCTGAGAAGTAGGATGGATCGTCAGCCAAACACGGTTATTGACAATAAGAGATACGTATCTCTATGCAGTCAGATAAAAGCCAACAAGCCTATCAACATGATTAGTGAATGGTGGGGAGGTTATGAGGAGGGGAGAGGGATGCACCAGTACCTGGCTGGTGTTTTTTTTTTCAGCTGAGTACACTGGAACAATAGGAAACGAAGTGCCATTGTTCAAGGACACAATGCGTCACACGTCCCAGGAATCGAACCAAGGACCTTATCATCATGAACACACCTTACCATTAGACTGAGCACCGTAACAGCAACATCGATAACAACGTTAATTCTTTTTGCTTTCGACATAAGACCTGAAATTTTGTGGGGATGAAAGCAAGTCGATTCCATTACCCCAGTAATCGACTGGTACTTATTTTATCGACCACAAAAGGATGAAAGGCGAAGTGAACCTCAGCAGGATTTGAACTCGGAAAGTGAAGAGCTGAGAGAAATGCCGCAAAGCATTTTCCCTGACGAACTAACGATTCTGCCAGCACGTGCCAAGGGGGGATGTGGGAGATGATACAGACAGACATAAAACGAGGGGGTGGGGTTACACAGGAAGGGAATGATTTTAGGAAAAAAGTATACGATCTTTGCTTCCCAACTACATGGCTCTGAGTTCAGTCCCACTGCGTGGCACCTTGGGCAAGTGTCTTCTACCATGACCTCAGGCAGATCAAAGCCTTGTGAATGGATTTAGTAGACGGAAACTGAAAGAAGCCCGTCGTGTGTATATATATATATATATATATATATATATATATATATATATATATACTCCGTGTGAAACCGGTTAGTAAGATCGGCTGTAATGGATCTTAATACTGCGGTTTACTTGAATAGGTGTTTAGAACTCATAACTCGGTGGGGAATCTAATGTACCTTGTTCCATTCACTGCAACTGTAGGTTCAAGTCCAGCCGAATACCCTTTTCTGTGTTATGAGGATAAAATGTGGTGCAAATATTTGTTACAGCATTTCCATTTCCAATTTGGTCGTACCGTTGCCGACTCATATTAAAGAAAGATTTATATATCCGATTTCATGCCATACTGAAGAATATTTAAAGCGTTTACAATATGTAGGCAGCTATTTCCGTTCGACACGTTCTTTACTGCCCACGGGGGGCTAAACACAGAGGGGACAAACAAGGACAGACAAAGGGATTAAGTCGATTACATCAGCCCCATTGCATATAACTGGTACTTATTTAATCGACCCCGAAAGGATGAAAGGCAAAGTCGACCTCGGCGGAATTTGAACTCAGAACGTAACGGCAGACGAAATACTGCAAAGCATTTCGCCCGGCGTACTAACGATTCTGCCAGCTCGCCGCCCTAAATGATATAAGTACCAGTGGTGCACTAGGGTCGATGTAATCGACAGTCTCCGCCATACCCCGCCCCCACCAATATTCCAAGCATTGTGCTTATAATTGAAAAGATTACTTATAGCTTCATATGTGCTTCGAGATCCAATTCCAAAGAAGAATTATTTCGCGTTCTCCCGAGTGTTTCAAAATTCTTATGACGTCAACAATTTTTAATAATATATAGTTTGTTTCTTTGTTTTTTATATCTATTTTTACTTTTCAAAATAACTGTGGAATTTCTGCCACGAGTAACGCAAGAAGTAAATAATTCCTTTATTTACCAAAGTACATTAAAAAAAAAAAAAATAATAATAATAAAAACCCGTTGCAATTTTGCAGTTTTTTTGTTTCAAAGTCAAGGGTAGATAACTCTGTATGGCTGATTGCGCCCATATTAATTTCTTCTTGCGTATTGCGACAAAAGTACCGAGTATTTCAACAGAATTTCTCCTCTACCACAGCATGGCCACGTCTTCAGAATTTGAGGATTTGTGTACCACACCACGTATGTCATATTTTATTTTCCTTTGAGCTTCGTTTAATGTTAGTATTTAACCTAAAGGCATCAATTAGTGTTTGGATGCGTGGATGTTTGCTCCATAAATTACCAACTGCAGCATCTCATCTTCGCCGCATCTCTTTCACGAATAAACGTTCTTCTAGCATCTCAAGTATTACAGAGTCGTCGCAGCTATTATAATTGCCGTTCTGGAATTTATTTTTTGAGTATCTAAACATCCCTTTTGTTTATAAGTATATATATATATATATATAAATAGCAGGGACTTTATTTTGGATACAACCAAGGAGTTGTGTATGCATATATATATATATATATATATATATATATATATATATATATATATATATGTATATATATATATATATATATATATATATATATATATATATATATATATATATAGTGCCAGTGCACGAAACTGTAGGCCCTTGGGTCACTCTAACTTCTGCCGATTATTAATAATATATAGAGATAGATATAGACGTGTGTGTATTATGTGTATATACGTATGTGCGTGTGTATATATATATATGTGTGTGTGTGTGTGTATTTATATTATATATATATATTTCTATGTATGTATATGTGTGTGTATGTGTGTATAATTATATATATATGTATGTGTGTGTGTACACTTAGACAAAATTTTGGCCGTTTGACATATTTTCGAATAAATGGTAGCTGCTGCATCATGTGAGCTTCTAGCTTTTAACTGTGGAATCTCTAACGTAAAATTCGGCAACAAATCCTAGAAAGGATCTTTGATTGCTTTCAATTATTTCCCTCCTTGTTCGTATGAATGAGCGCAGCCAAAATCATTCTGCCATACACCAGTTCTGCAGACCAATATTTCACACACCTACACTTTTAGCATCAAACGACCGCATCTTTTTCTAATTTTTTTCAGAGCAATTAAGAGCATGGAATTTATTGTTTAACACTAAATTCAACTTTGATCGAACATATTTATTATCATTTATTTCAGAGGTGACCAACAACTTTATTATTTTTTTCTTTATTAAGAGCTACATGATATAATATAATGTAGCTTTTTTATTTTAGATGGTTTAGGGCAATTTTAGACTGTTATTTCTAGAGGGTTCGACCAACCACACAGAGGTACAGTCGTCGGCGGTTAAGGTTACAATAGAAAGTTGGGATTTATTCTGCGCACCAATCTCTTGAATCGCTTGAAGAAATTGGTGATCTTAAAGTATAAAACTCTATTTTCACTTTCACAAAAGAAGTTTTCACTCTTTTTATGAATCCCCATTAGTAATTTATCAACTTTTACATTGATCTGAAGCAGCTTAGCATAACCATGTAAGATACAGGCGACTATGCTTAGAAACTGAGATTATTGGAGACGTCTTCTTGCTGCCCGAGGTTATAGGCCAACTGTACGAGAGTGACTAACACTAAAACGTTACTGGTATTTCCTCCTACCTTTAGTGTTCTCGTTGTTTAGTACCATTAGTTGTGTTCTGTGATTATTTATTTCGTGGATCTGCTATTCCATAAAATAAAAATACATTTGATTTGCTGCAAATTTCGCATATGTGTCTGGTGGTGAGCGAGCATTGTCCCCAAATTCTTCTTGTGTTATTATAATGAATGCTATCTCCATTTGTATAAAACTGCTGGTTCGTAAAACGATAGTTGTGTCTGTAGTTTAAAGTCTGAAACACGTCTGATTCATTTGCGTAGACGGGGCTGCACGGATGAGCGAAGTTAAAGGTATGTATCCTGCTAAATGTACGTTCCAACGGCGAACATCCCAACTCTTTAAATTCTTTCAACCTGTGACCAACGCGTCTTTTCAAAGCGTTTCAACTGTAATCCTCCCGTGGTTTTTTGAAGTGTTTCGACCATGACCAATGCGTCTTTTAAAAGCGTTTCAACCGTGATCGTCCCCTGTTCCAAATGTGACCATCTTGTCTTTTGTTTATGTCCAAATCTTTTTTATGTCCCGCCCTACTCTCTGTGTGTCCTTCTCTCCTTTTAAGACACATTGGATAAGATAGTCTGAAATACCTGCCTGGAGAATGAAAGGTCGTATAATCATGGGAGGACAGCCTTTGAACATAGGTCGGAGACCATGGCGTTTATGCCTACTTTCACTTTTCAGCCAGCAGCTACTTTCATTATGGTGTGTGTGTGTGTGTTGTGTGTTGTTTTTCACTTGTTTCAATCATTGGACCTCGACCATGCTGGAGCACTGCCTTGAAGGGTTTTAATCAAACAAATCGATCCCACTACTTTTTGTTTGAAGTCTAATATTTAGTCTATCGGTTATGGGGACGTTCACAAACCAACACCAGTTGCCAAACGATAGGAGAGACAAACACCACACACGCGCACACACATGTATATACGAAGCCTGTCGCGTGCATATATATATATATATATATATATATATATGTGTGGATATGTATATATATATATATATATATATATATATCCACACGTGTGTGTATGTAATACGTCTATGTGTGTGTGTGTGTGTGTATTTCTTATCTTTTACTTGCTTCAGTTATTGGACTGCAGCCATGGGGTGGGGGTCATCGCTTGGAGGGTTTTAGTAGAAGGAATCAACTTCAGAACATGCTGAACTTTTCCAGTCACATGGTTCTGGGTTCCATCCCACTGCGTGGCACCTTGGGCAAGTGTCTTCTACCATAGCCTCAGGCCAACCAAAGACTTGTGGGTGGATTTGGTAGACGAAAACTGAAAGAAGCCTGTCATATATATTTCCTTAAGCAAGACACTTCATTTCACATTGCTCCAGTCCACTCAGCTGGCAAAAATTGAGGCTGTATCCATAATTCAAAAGGTCCAGCCCTGTCACATTCTCTCCCTGAGAAATGCATTTAGGGTCGGATGTCTATGGAGTACTGAGCCACCTGCACTTTAATTTGACGAGCAGACTGTTCCGTTGATTGGATCAACTGGAACATTCCTCAACGTAACTGATGAAGAGCCAGGCAGAATGGCAAAACTTGGAGCAAAGCAAATAATACTATCAGTAATGTCATGTAAAAGAAATTCAAAAACTTTGAGGGAGAACATGACATATTTCTTTTTCAAAATGGTGAAGCGCAAACCAAATAAAGCTGTTGATGATGTGACTTCAGCAACAAACACATGTCTGTTTCATCTTTCCCAATGTGCTTTACTTGATTCTGTCCTTGGACTATGGCCATGCTGGGGCACTGCCTCAAAAGGTTCTAGTCAAAGAAATTCACCCCAGTACTTATTATTTTAAAGCTTGGTACTAATTCTGTCACTCTCTTTCGCTAAACCACTAAGTTGTGGGGACATAAATAAACCAACACCAGTTGTCAAGCAGTGGTGGGGAGCAAATGCAAGCACAAAGGCACCCACAGATATAGACATATATATGTGTGTGTGTGATGGGATTCTTTCAGTTTCCATCTACCAACTCCACTCACAACGCCTTGATCGGCTTGAGGCTATAATAGCAGACATTTGCCCAAGGTGCCATGCAGTGAGATTGAGCCTGGAACCATGTGGTTGACAAGCAAACTTCTTACCACATGGCCACACCTATTCCTCAAAATTAGATGCATTAGAGCTTTTCATCCATCAAATCCACTCTCGAGGTTTTGGTCAGTCCAAGGCCAAAGTAGAGATTTGCCCTAAGTGTGTGCACGCGCATGTGTGTGCACGCGCATGTGTGTGCACGCGCATGTGTGTGTGTATGTGTGCGTGCATGCGTGCAAGTTTTTTTTTATACAAGGAAAAGGATATCAGTGATTTGTTCTTCACTATTCAGCTACACACACACACACAGAGTCTGAAACTTTAGCATAAAATCACCATTAAAAGCAATTAATTTATATCTAATTTTTTTTTTCAACTTTTAGGAGATACTGGAAGAAAAGATTTAGAAAAAGGTAAATATAGCTACAACCTGCACACACACACACACACAAACACACACACACATCATTTACTTAATTATTTATTATTTGTTGTTCTTAAGCATTTTTGTTAACATTTTTCATTGTCTGTGTAACACTGCAAATAATTTTTTGACAATGTTCAATTTAAAAAAATTTTTTTTTTGTGAACCAAAAAAGTCCCTGTACCCCATCTTCACCCCTAAACATTGTTATTAGATTATAGTGAGCAATACATGCTTTCAATAAAATAATTAATAATGATTAATTTTTGCCATTAGAATTGTTGTTTTTTTAATTATAGTATTTTCATTCAAACATAAAATGCTTTCTTCGTAATAATAATAATAATAATCCTTTCTACTATAGGCACCAGGCCTGAAATTTTAGTGCAAATATAGCAGATTATGGCCAATACAATCAGAATCTGAAAGCAAAATGAATAAATTACTCATTGTGACATTCTTAAAACATTGCAAGAGGCACAATTTTAAGAAAATACCATCTAAAACTGTTTTCTTAAAAATCAGCCATTACTTTTACACTAACCTGATATGTGCAGTAAATTAAGAAGGTACTATATTCGATGACGTACGAGACACACTTTTTTTCCCAAAAATGGTCTCAGTTAATCACCATTTTGAATGTGAATTCCTTGCCTTGTGGTTGTATTGCCAGCTAGTTTTCATCACAATTTTGTTATTCCCGTTTGCTTTTTCTCCCAAGATGACTAGTAAGGGAATAATGTAGTGAAGCCTAAATTTGAAACCACGAAGGTTTAGTATCTAGGATCGAACTACATCAGATTGGGCGACTGCCCTGAATACTAAACAATCACTTTGCAGCAATATTATTGGAAGTTCCAGATGTGACCACATAAATGGGGTCCATGAAAGCAAGAGCATGCCAGAATCAGTGCAGTGGTTAGAGAAGGTCCCAGAGAAGATCGATGACGACAAGATTCTTGGTCCCTGCTCGACTTGTGTTTAAATGAATCTCTTCACCTACAATGCACTTCTCCAAGCATGTACCATGAACACCATATCATTACCTCTTACCACATATAAATAAGCAGCTTGCCAGTTCTTAATCAGAGGTGCACATAGGTGAAACAGACAGGTCCATAAGAAACTGGTTCCCTGGTTGCTGCTCAACCCTGAGTTAAAGGAATCATTGACTGCGAAGAACAGTATTTCCCCACCTCTCACATGAAGCCATTCTTATCTGTCATTAATAAACTTCATTTACTGCTGGCAGGCCACAACACAGTCCTGATAGGCATCCGTGTAATTAATGTAAATATTGCGATAAGCACATATATAAATAAATGTTTATCAAATACAGTTCAGAGTTTGTTTTAATGTGGGACAGCACGTAGGTTAAACCGCATATCAATTAATCAAGTCCTGTCTAGAAAGTCTCACAATGGTAAGCCACAACATTCATAGCCAAGTCCAACATGTCTTTTAACCATCCATATAGGACTTCATACCTAAAGATAAGAAATGCTTACATGCATCTGTGGTATGCATATTGTTAATATGAAATACTTTCTGTTCAATGTCAAGTGTACACAACTGATGTTGTTTTAAATCAAAAAAGCTACCTATGTATCATACATGGTAGTTGGCACCCTCTTGTAATAATTGAAATTCATCTTCAGGATTTTATAAATTCTCAAATATTAGGAACTGATGCTTTCTTCTTTTGCTTTTGTTTCTTTTCTTTTTTTTTTTTAATTATTTGTTTTAATAATATTTTACAGGGAGAGATGATGAGAAAAATGTTATAAATGTAGGCCCCCAACAAAATATACAAGAATATGGTAAAACTCGATGGCCTAGAGACAACCCAGTATCTCAGAAATATCGAGAGGTAAATATTTATATCAGTATTGCTCGTTTGTTTGCTTTTTCACTTGTTAGTTTTTGTTTTTTTTGTTTGTTTGTTTATTTTTGTGTGACTTGTCACGTCACTCAGCTGTCAAAAATGAACCGTTCCGTAATCAAAGGGCTGGCTTTGTCACGCTCTGTGTCACACTGAGAACTATGTTAAGGATAG
Organism: Octopus bimaculoides; assembly: GCF_046866305.1. NCBI lineage: Eukaryota > Metazoa > Mollusca > Cephalopoda > Octopoda > Octopodidae > Octopus > Octopus bimaculoides. Next base: position 1,971,500 of record NC_142952.1, read on the forward strand.
TCATGTCTGTCGGGTGCTTGTTAATTTCACAGACCAACTGGAGCACTCGTTGTAACCTGAAACACCAGCAGGCAGTATGTATGTAATGTAAGGCGCGTGACTTAGTAGTTAAGATATTCAGCTCATGATTGTAGGGTCACGAGTTCAATTCCCGGTGGCTTGACATTTTATTTCATGTTGCTCCAGTCCACTCAGCTGGCAAAAATGAGTCGTACTTGTATTTCGAGGGGCCAACCTTGTCACACTCTGTGTCATGCTGAATCTCCCTGAGAACTGTGGCTGAGTACTTTGCATTTGTCTGGAGATAATATCTCTTATGGATGTGTCAATAAGAGATATCATAATTTGTGTTTTGGGGATGTATCTACATTAAGTTTGATACATTCCTTCACAAAACAGGCAAAGGAACAAATTTACTCGTTCCATATTTCAATGCAACTATTAAACTTATGTAATTCTTTCTCCTTGTATTTCAGGTTTATGATTTCATATTTCAGGCTTATATTCTCTTCATCTTTCAGGCTTATGATTTCGTACAACAGACTTTCAACTGCACCTACATACGAGTTATACGTGGAGATAACTATTGTGGAATCCGTTCCTGTATAGTTCAACTGCTAATAAATGGAATTACAATAAAACAGGAATTTGCTACACCAGAAATTGTAAAGAATGTAAGAGAGAAAAATATTTTCCATAATAACTTGTTGTGTGCAACAAAAGCAGATTAGATTAAAATAGTCATCTGTGTATCATACTTAATGCAGACATCACAAAAAGGCAAATTAACTGCTGCATTTGTCTGGAGATAATATCTCTTATGGATGTGTCAATAAGAGATATCATAATTTGTGTTTTGGGGATGTATCTACATTAAGTATGATACACAAATGACTATTTATCACAATCTCAATAATTTTCTAGTACTTTTGAAGTTTTGTTAATGTAAACTTTTGCACAATTTTTTTTTCTTTCCTGTCTCTTCTAAGTTTTAATTTCTCTCTCTTTAAGCAGGTGTGGATCTTGTTTTCTAATTAGACTGGGACAGCTAAAATAAATGGATTCACAAGTTGGAACAAGAAAAAATTGTTTGAAACTTCAATACTTTGGAAATAGATTATCAACTTTTATATTCAATGTTTCAGAAGTTCTTTTTGATGAAGTAATATTTTGCAATAACAATTTCTTTTCAGCAACCTTTTCTATCTCACTTTAGGTCACAATCTACTTTTCCCACAATCTTATTTGAAAAAACAGGTAAGGACTATTAGCAGGGAGGGTTTCCAGCTTCAAAACAATGTTCCAACAAAACATATTCATCTAACCCCAGCTAGCATGCAAAAACGGACATAAAAACAAATGAACAAATTTCCCATGATGCTTATTGATTGACCGGATTAGCAGACAAGTTCTTAGAAGAAATGTTTTATCTCTTGATATCCTTTCAGTATTATATTAAAAATAATTTCTATTGATTTCCTTTCGGTTAAATTTATATAACGGAAGGTTTCAAGTGTAGGTATTTTCTCTGATATTCATGTAAATAAATGTCTATACCTTTGTGATACATTTCTAGCTTTTAAACCAATATTTGGAGGAACCAGAATGGGAACTAAAAAGGTGGTCTTTTGCCAGGCGTTTAAACTACACTGATGTGAAAGAAATGCTGTTTTCTTGTATTGATGAATTTTACTCACAGGTACTTTGATTTTTATCACTATTAATATAGTAAATCTTGAATGCAGAATAGCTGTGATAATAGAAGATTAGGTAAATACCCTCGGAAAATGGAAAATAGTGAACAGCAAGCTTCTACAGAGAATCGAATGAGGTATTTGCTTGTAATAGTTCCACCTTTGTTAATGAGAGGTAGAAGTCATTAGAAAGAATTCAATACAAAGATTTTTTTTATATTTTACTACACTACAGCAAAATATATCATTATTAAACACAGTGTCTCAGTGAAGAATATTAGTTGCTAAAACTACAGATTAAAAAAATTGCTGCTCTTTTCATTTTCAGATCATGTTACAATCAGTTTCAACCTTTCAAAGTCATTGAAATATTTTCTTGTAATTGCTAAGTGGATTTGTATTTGATACTATTGCCAGGAGTTTTCTGTTTTCACTTAACACGAGCTGTCGGTTAACAATAGCTAAGCCTTCAGCTGCTTGTGCCTGTAAGGTCAAAAATATATTATTGTTTAAAGTAATTTCTTAGTGTTTCCTGGCAGATAAAGTATTTTTTCTTTCTTTTTTTCATTTCAGCATAACTTAGCTTTAGAGATGGACAAGACAGAGAGAGAAGACTGGGTGGAGGACCTCTTAAACAGAGAACCAATTGTCGATATAAAAATAATGGAAGCTGCCAAATTACTTATGTTGCTTGATATAATTGACATTTATAAAAACCAACAAGCTGTTGATTATCCCTTCTTTGTCCAGTTTATATTTGCTCGTGACACATCTCACACTCCTGCGGACTTGTTAAAAAACATTTTGAATGCAGTCGGAGACAATGATGGCTTAGAACAGGTATGAATTCTGTAGAAATGACAACTTGCTTCTTTTAAAAAGGATTCCGAGTCTGTAAAATGTTTCTAAGTTTATCATCGTAATCATCATTGGAATTCTAGATTTTTCCATCTAATGAGAATATTATTATGAAGTGGAATATGGTAGCTGTTTGGAAATAATTACAAAATAGATAAGGGTGGTGGGGTGGCAGAATTGTTAGTATGTCAGAGAAAATGCCTTGCTGCATTTATTTCAGTTATTTACATTCCGAGTTCAAACCCTGCTGTGGTCGACTTTGTCTTTCATCCCTCCAGGGTCGATTAAATAAAGGTCCAGTCAAGTACTGAGGATGATAGTATAAGCTTATCCCTTATTACCAGTTTTGTGTCTAAATTAAAGACAAAAAAATAAATTTGAAATAGATATAATAGCCACTTGTGTTAAGTGTACTTCATAAACCTGTGCCATTATGAAGGCTTTTAAATTTCTCAGATCTCTATATTGAGAGACTTGTTCTGGTTGCCTCTGCCTCATCCAATCTGTCCCTTCTCTCACTGCTGTTCCCATCCATTATGGGACATCTTTCTCAGCAGAACTATCCCTATCCTCCCCGCTGCCCTGCCAAGGTGTCGTCTACCTCGGCAGATCTGTATCTGTCCTCACTGCTGCCCTGCCAAGGTGTCGTCTACCTCAATGGATCAATCTCTATTCTCGCTGCTTCTGTCATATACAATGGGATATTGATCCAACTGACCCACATTTCTTTGTGTCTTCGTTCACCGTACTCCACATTATCTAGCTCTCTTGTGGATTATCGAAACAACACGACAGTTTGGAGGTTTAAAATCAGGGACATGGCAAGCTGTGTGGTAAGGAGTTTGCTTTCCAATCACATGGTTCCATGGTCAATCCCACTTTACGTCACTTTGGATATGTCTTCTATTAAGACTTCAGGCCAGCCAAAGCCTTGTGAGCAAATTTGGTAGATGGAAACTGAATGAAGCTTGTCGTATATACATATATATATATATATAGGTGTGGGTGTGTGTCTATGTTTGTCCCCCACCACCGCATGACAACTGGTGAGAGTTTGTTTATGTCCACATAACATTAGCAGTTTGGCAAGAGAGACTGATACATCAAGCACCAAGTTTTTTAAAAAAGTCCTGGGGTCCATTCATCTAAAAATTTCTCAAGGTACTGTCCCAGCATTGCCACAGCCTAATTACTGCAACACGTCAAAAATATAGGGTCGGAGTTGAATGAAGAATTTGCAAATGAGTTTAATTGAAATTTGATCTTTAAGTACTTTCTTTTTTTCTTTTTTTACAGATTGATATGTGCCTCTTAGGACATGCGCTCGGTGTACAAATAACGGTGCCTCGTCTATATCGATATGGGAGAGAGGATTTTATACTAAAATTTCCTGATTTGCCGGACAAAAACTGGGACAAGGTGTATCTCATTACCGAAGATGATAGACATTACAACATTATAATAAAAGATAACTGAGAAGAGACAATTCTATGATTACATTTCTAATTCTCTGTCGTTATCTCTCTTCTCTGCTGATGATGATTGAGAAGAGAAGCTAGCATCTTGTTCATCAGCTGGGAATCTACTGCCACACTACATGTGGAGGCAACAGCTATTCGCATCAGTCAACTGTACAAGCTGCTCTACTATATGCTGCTAGCTGACCAGTGGATTAAAAACATTACTTTACAAGTGGATTTTTGGATGAAGATAACAAGACTGAGCTACACACAGACACTACACCATATGACCACCACCCAGAAACGGAACCCACCTTAAACAATATGGCTGTGAAACTTTAGCTTTTATTTATTTATTTATTTTTTACTTTGCAGAATTTTATTTATTTATTCCTTTTTTTGATTGCAACCACAACTGCAAAGACGGAGGGATTTGTTTCAAATTACATGCAAAGGAAAGGAGACCCCAAATGAAGACCATATTAATACCTGTCCCCCCCCCCCCCATGTCTGTATCTGTTAAAACTATAGTGAACACTGTTGACATAAATGGTTCAAAACCATGCTCGAATCATTGAATAAAACTTTTTAATTTCTGTTGCTGAGGTATTTTGGAAGAAAGCCAATCTAAAAGCCATTCACATATTTGAATACTCATGTTGCCAGAGATTATCAAAAGTTTTCCTATTTTCAAGGACCATTTAAATTGTGTGGCTACAAGCTTATCACTATTCAGTTTGGGTTACTGGTGGGGAAATCTATTTTAAGGACAAGATGCGTAAAAGTTAACAAAACTGGATCGTTTCTACTGATCTAAGAAACACCTTCTAGATGTCAAATTTTGCTCGATATACATATAATTCTTTAGATGTCACTGTTAACCTTATTTATATTTTTGATAATTTTTCGTATATAGTTGACATCAATTTAGTCGTAATCAAGCAGAACCTTTAATGGCAGGGTCCTGTTTCATTGACAAATGAAGAGGATTGCATGTTAGCAAATTTTTTAAATATAACGACTTTTGGTTAGATTCTACAGCAGTGACTTTACAATTAGTTTTATAGTAAATCAGATTTTTTATTCTGCTTAATTATTGCTTGACAGAGTTTGGTCACATTTGCATTTAATTTAAATTGAGACAATCTAGAAGAAAAAATAAGGAAATAGAGCCTCTAAGTTTTAGCCAATCTGGATTGCAACCTCTTCTTATCCCTTCAAAAAAACGTGGAATTCTAACCTCCAGACACGAGACACTGCTGTTTTACATTTAAATGCAGCATATGTGTTTGTGTCTGTGTGTGTGTGATGCTACGCAACAGCTCATGTGCTGAATGTAAATATCCTTGTTTCATCCCTTTTTTTTTTTTTTTTTGATATATTAACTGTCTCAACCACTGTGCCTCTCCTTGTTGAAATACATTTGGGACAAAGATGTGTTGAACTTGTTGGTTACTGTAGTGTAAGAACTATGGTCTGTCTAGAACATTCCTTTCAACATGACGTCTACTATTCTGTGTGCGAGAATCAAAAGCACACCAGTTTAGTTTATTTATCTGAAAAGGGTTGTTGCTTCATTTATTCAAATATAAAGTACATTTTTTAAAAACCATCAGTGTTTTGACTTTTATTTCATATGATATATATATATATATATATATATGTGTGTGTGTGTGTGTATATACATACACTTATATATAAACAGGTTGTGTCTGCCATGTTAAGAACAAAAGTGGTCCATAAGTAGCTCAAACTAAATATCTTCTCTTTTTTCAGCTCCAGAATCTAGAGCAGACAATAAAATCACATACCATTCTCATTGCCTTAGGTACAAACCACAGTAATTCTGAGATTGCAACCTCCTTAAATGTTACCAGGTCTTTCATGTTTAGGAGCAGAAAAGAGCTCCTGGCCTCTAGTAGGAATGCATGTTCCTTGGCCAAAAAGACTATTTTGGCAATCACACATTTTCAGAAAAATTAGGTTTCTTCACCAAGTCCAGAACATCATTAACAAGAATCCAGCAAGTCAACGAGGGTCATTGCTAATTGTTTCCATGTGTCAGAGTTAATGATTAGACATGTGGTGCACAAAGTCATCACATACAAATCCTGTATTATAAGGTGGCAGATCATGTCTGATAAAACCCAGGAAAACCATGAGACCTGGTTGAAGTGCTTGTGGAACCCAAGCACCCCAAGAATCCCAACATGCTCTGGTTCCTGGTTCTTCTCAGATGAGAACTTTATCCAAGATCAAAAACTGAACAAAAGGAATGACAGATGGCTCTGCCACCAGCCCTGTTTAAGACACCATTATTATGCACATCAAGTTCCTATCATCTTTAATAGCCATGGGGTTTGTGAACCATGTCATGCCCCTCATTTTTTCTCACAAGATGTTAGGGTCAATGCAGGAGCCTTCATCGAAACAATGGAGATGGTTGTCAAGCTTTAGATCAAGACACTTATTTAAGGGAAGCTGTACGTCCCAGAATGACTTGGCTCCTTCTCTCCCAGCCTGGCACAAACCAGAAGTGGGTGGCCGGAAATGCTCATAATTATGTCACCCTTAACGTTTGGCCTTCTAATTCACCTAATTTAAAACTCCTGGGGTATTGTTGGGAGGGAGAATAATGAACATGCATACAATACCAAGGACTTGTTGACGTCTGCTGTTAGGAACATTGTGGACAGCATGAATAAAGATTCTTTGATCAATGGGTTTAGTTGTTTCAGAAACTGTTTGAAGGCAGTAGTCGAGTCTGATGGCAACTTTACTGAATTGCCTTTTACTTTGCATAGGTAAGAATATGTATATGAAATTCTTTAAAAACGTATTCATCATCATCATCATCGTTTAATGTCTGTTTTCCATGCTGGCATGGGTTGGATGGTTCGACTGGGGTCTGGGAAGCCAGGAGGCTGCACCAGGCCCCAGTCTGATGGAGAGAATTAAATAAGAATGAAGCCTGGTAGGGTATTATTTGGTCCTATAGTCGTTACCTCTGCTTCATATACGACGGTCTCCACGTCAAAGTGGTCAATATATTTAAATCAATACTTTACATGGACACTTAAAGTACTACCAATTTACTATTCTGTAAGTATGCCACCACCACCCCACACTCAAATCTTATATGGATACCCCCTCCCCAGATTTCAAACGGACCCTGGCTGAGAACCACTGTAGACATTTTTTTCCTCCATTGCTATCAGCAGTTTTGCCAATTCCTATCCGGTCCTCTCAGTCTTTTTCTTGCACACACACACATAACGGCTCCGACAGATGGACGCTAAAGATCATTTACGTTTTCTGAATTTGATTTCATATTTCCGTCGAGTATGTGCATTCATAACGAATTTTAAGATGACTGTGATAGAATTTGCCTGAAAACATCATCCATCATTTTATTGTTTAATTAGGGAAGCTGAAAACCGGGATAAACCTTTTTTTTTTTTTTTTTTTTTTTTTTGTTAGGAAACTGAAATAGAAAAAACTTGGTTGACAAGATACGAGAAGAGTTAAATAAAGAAAAGTTATCACAAAGAACAGATTAATGCGAAATTCCTTTAGCCGGACATTCGAATTTTAAGTATATCACGGTTAAAAAACATCAACCTCGCAAGAATTTCAACACTGAGGAAAATAAAAAAAACGAAATTTTTAGTTTCATATTTAAAAGAAAAGCAAAAATATCTATGTTGACGCGGACGCGCGACTGTGTCTGTGCGAGTGTGCGTGTGCGCACGAACATCTCTGTGCTGTGAGAGTGGATGTGTGTGTGGAGTTATGTATACGCGTGTGCGTGCGAGTATGTCTCCTGTGAAAGTGGATGTGTGTGTGCGCGCGCGTGTGTGTATGTATGTGTGATCTGAGCGTATAAAGCTCTCCTGACTGGAGAGGCGAGAAAGTCATTACCGCTCAATTTCAAATTCAAAATGGGAAAGATGCAAGTTGAAGATGATCGCTGTTATTACGATGACGTCTATAGATGTCTCTCTGAAGTGCATTGTATGTCAAAGAAATATGGACTCGGCGAGAAGGTAAAACACGGGAAATGATGTCTTTTTAAATTTAAAAAAATAATATATTAAGCAATCACTTTTCGCTTAATACGAAGCGGAATGTTTTCAACGATGGAAGTATTCTATCTCTGTTGTTGCTTATGAATTTTCACAAATTCTGTGAACTGACAAAATTCATTTCTTCGTCAATTTCGTAATATTAAATGTCACGAACAGTGCAGTTACCAGTGTATGTAACTAAATGCTGTCAGTTATTATTGCTCGTAACATCATATTAGTATTCCCTGTTATGCCACCGATGACATCGCTTCAGTCGAAGGAATTATATCATAAACCGAAAAATCTTAATATATATTATAAGGTTTTTAAACTTTTAAATTTTCATATTCAAAAGAGACAGAGACTTCAAATTCGATATATCGATTTATTCACCACTCTATGTTAACATTTCTGTGCCAAACTTATCCTGTGACTGGTCCATTGGATTTAGACATTTGGCACTTCTTCAGGATCAGGAGTGGTTACCTTTCGAACAAAACACGAAAAAACACATACATAACTATTATTAAGTCTTTAGGATCTCGTTAGCTTTCGTCTTTATATATATATATATATATATATATATATATATATATACACACACACTTATCCTCCTCTATATAAATACACGCCTAACTGTTAAGAAATATATAACAGTAATAGAATAGTTTTTCACTCGATATTATCTTTAAAATGATACGTAACTGATGCAAGTAATTACTTTTCCATATTATAAATATCAGTCTAGGGTAATCTTCCAGTTTCGAGGGGTTAAATAAATTACAAGGGAAATAACTGAACGTCTTACCAGTATTATCCGTACTACTTTGTTTATAAATAAATCACGTGATTTGATTGACGTTAACTGTTTATATATAATTCACACACATGATTGAATATCATAGTTTCTTATGAGAAATCGAAAATGCCTCGTGGAAGACCGGCTGCACAACATCTAACCCGAACCCTAACCCTAACCCTAAACTTTTATTTTAAAAAATTCCGACGCATGCTGTTTGTAAAAAGAAAAAAGCCTTTTAAACTTTTATAAAAAAAAAAATTCCATCGCATGCTGTTTTAGATTCTTTTCTGCCTGTTAAAATTCCGTCGCATGCTGTTTTAGAGAAAAAGTAGTACAGATAATACTGGTAAGTCGTTCAGTTATTTCCCTTGTAATTTATTTAACCCCTCGAAACTGGAAGATTACCCCAATCTAGATAAGATAGACAAATATCTTTTGCGGCGACATATTTTGTAATTATTTTCATCCGTGTTTCTGTGTTAAGATAAATCGACAAAACATTACAGCTGTGCCTAAGTCACCAAAGGATCGATAAGTTCTGATTTTTAGTTTGTTGTTATTAATATTTTGCATCATATTTGTTTGCCGTTTATCAATGACGGCGTTGTTGCCCTGATTTAAAAAAAAATAAAACTCAATAACCTAAAATGTTACTAGGACTGCTTGACATACTTTTAGTTCGACATCGACCCCTATTGTGATTGTTGTAACGTTTTGTCTCCCTTGATATTGCAGTTAAGTCATGAAGAGCTGAAAGAAAGGCAAAGGGCACCACTCACTCGGAAGTACCAATCCTTCGCCTTGATTGATGTCCTGCAGCAGACGCGATCGACGCAGAAGTTAATCAATGACGTAAGTTACTTCCCATTTTTATTTACTGTGTTCATAAGTTTGTTTTCGTGCGCCCGTTAACTTGTCTATATAAATATAAACAAATACATATATACATAGGTATCAAAGCCAATATAAACCATAGATCCAAACCAGGATTCCAGGTATGACGTGTATAAAAGAAGAACACAAGTGGGATTTTTATCACATTATCTAGTAAAGAAATATACCACTTTTCCATTGCAGGTTCAGCTTAAGAAACAGGAAAGAATGCTTCAACATGAGGCAGAAGATATTATATCATGCACTAAAATAGGTTAGTTTTCTCTTCTGTTTTTATATTTCAGTTCATGTTTTGTATAATTTTGACGGTTTTGTTGATGTTGCAGTATATTGGTGTTTCTTGTTCTTGATGTCAACGTTATCTTTGTCAAAAATGTTAGCATTAATGACTTGTAGTATTTCATTATGCAACCATAATATGCTACAAAGTATATTGAATGCTTTCATAAGTCAATACCATGTACTCCTGTGTTAGCAGTGCTATTAAATCACGTGTTACAGTCATCTCTACAGATATTCTGTAGAAATTATAACCAGCTCTGATTTTGTTACAATGTTTCATATCCAAGACATCAGATATAAACAAGATTGAAGTTGAAAAAATGGGCAATGGGCATATATGTTTTTGGTCTTTCATCAGCATGGTTTAGGTAGCCATTATAGTAGCCATGTGAGACAAAGAATACACAATTTGGTAGTTGGCAAGTAATTATTCAATAGTTTGTGTTAATAAAGCACTTCTTGAGCAACATTGACTCTTTTGTTACCATATTTCTGTTGAAATCACTACTTTTCTTTCGATTCCTTTGCAAAATAACGAAGAATTTAGTAAAATGACTTTAACTTGATGTTTGAAATTAACATGTCATTTTGCTGGTAAGTTCCCATTTTGGTCACTTCAAATCAGAAAGTTTGTAACATAAAACCAGGGCCAGTCTCAGACAGGTTGGTATCGAAAGGTTTAAGTCTTAAAGTACAGAATCACAAGGAACCACAACTGCCAAGGATATTTTAGTGCCATCTGTATGCACCAACAATCTAAGTCATATCAAAATTTATTGATTCTGAGTTGATTTGGAATGATCACAAAGTTGATAATTGTTCAAACAGGCCAGATCTAGCCTCTCAGACCTACCCAACAATATCATTCGAAAATTAAAGAATTATCATTGAAATTTTGATGCTACAAAATAATGCAGGATCAATTCAAAACAATGTGAATAAATAGGCATCACACTCGTCGTAATTGTCTGAATGTTGAAGGGTTTAGGGGACACTGACAGAAGACATTTGGACAAGGTTTCATGGGTTCAGATTTAGAAATATTTGACTATGATGTGAGTTTCTTAACCCACCCCCCTCCATAGCCATGCCCGCATCCTTTATCTGAATTGTTTTGAATATTTTGTTGTTGTCAATGGTCATTAATTCCAACATAGTATTGTTATTTATTGTGTTCTTGTTTCTCTTAATTCAAAGATGCTAAAAATTTTTGTTTTTATTTTTCCATAGAGAAGAACCTCAATGAAATCTCTTCCTTCAATGAATATTTGAAAACCATTCTTCAGAAGAAACAGTCACTTCTTACTAATCTGCAAAGACCTCTCGTTGAAAATGCTATCAAACTTGAAGTGAAGTATCACAGGTATTAGTCTGTATTATGTTGCCTTTCAGCCTTTCATTGTTTTCCATACTCATGGCTTCCTGTCTCCTGTTCCCCTCCACATTTGATTATGAATAGGAAGAAGATCCAGCTGCAGTGAAGCAGTGACAAAGCCAAAACTACTTCCTATCATTATTCTGTTGTTGTTTTAATGCTTACTTTTCCATGCTCACATGAGTTGGACGGAATTTGTTGAGGTGGATGTTTTATAGCCATAAAAATGCATGTCTCCTGAAATTACTGGCCTTGTGTCTGAATTTGAATCCAATGATGGCTTACTCTGGTTGTGATGATGGAAAAAGAAAATGTATTTAAATTCTGTTTTGGTTTTGAAGATTTAATTTTTAGTATTTTCCCCCCTTTTAAGGTGGGGAGCTGGCAGAACCTTTAGCATGCTTGGGCAAAATGCTTAGCAGTGTTTCGTCTATCTTTACATTCTGAATTCCAATTCTGCTGAGAATGTCTTTGTCTTTCATCCTTTGTCCATTATATATCCAGATGAAGGATGTATATGGAGTTACCTTCCTTTAGATAACCAAAGAGCTGAAGGGTTCCATTAAGGTTCCTCTGAGTGACCTTGACCTTCTTCTGGTGGCAGTTCAATGACTTGCTAATTAACCTATAGCTGGGATCCTGACGGAAGCTACTACTCTGGGTCAGAATGACCTGGGTATAATAGTGTCTAAGAGGTGTGTTCGACATTCCTCAAAACCGTGGATCTCCCAAACCAGCTCTTCATTATCAGATGCAGTTTTAAGTCAGACCCAAGACAAATAAGTAAAATTATGTGTATTTTTATTAAGTTACTTTGTGTCACAAACATTGTTCTCCAACTAACCTCTCTTTATCATGAATATTTTTCTTTTGCAGTATTTTTGTGAAAATGTTGTCCCATTCTGCAAATGTTTTGCAAAATTTGATGAAAAACATTGAAAACATCAACTGGATAAAATTAACAAAGTTAGCAGCTCCAAATAAACTGGTGAGTTCTTTCATATTTATCTCTTTAGATATCTACAGCTAGACACTAACTCCTTTCTTTCTTCCACCCAGTCACCCAGGCCCACCTGACATCATCACTCCCTCTCCCTCAACTCCCTTTTCGGTCACCTGAGCAAATTTTCACACTCTAGGTCAATGGTTCTGTAAAGAAGTGTCTGTAAAACTAGTTTTTAAACATCGAATGATTGTTGGGGGTCTACCAGAATGAAATAGTAATCAAAGGGGTCCGTAGATAAAAATGGTTGAGAAGTCCTGTTTTAGGATCATTGTGCACTTTCAGCATTTACTTGTTCCCTTCAGCCATTTCTGGCCTCACTGCTTTCTCTTGCTCTCTCCTCCTCTTATCTTCCCTCTCTGGTCTACTTGTCTAAGCTCTAAATCCAAACATGGACAACCATTCAGAACATTCTGGATGGCATGTGTAACAAATAATTACCTTCGATTTTTTTCAGTGGTGGTGATGCCCAACAAATGATGAGTCATGTCTCATCATGCAGCCTGCTTCTCGTAAAAGGTTGCCCATGCCTGCTCTTGGTAACCTCTTATGAAAAGGTGACTCTGATCAGCCTTCCTGTAAAAGGTTTTACTCTCTACCTTGTCTTCTGTACAAAACACCACCTTTCTTGCATTGATGCCAGCCCTACAACTTGCACTCCTTTCAAAGTGATCAGTGAAACAAATCAATCTCTTTGGTACTGGTATCATAAAGGTAAAAAAGAAGGAAGAGAAGGGGGAGAACTATCAATGCTGTAGTATCATCCTAAGTCATTTTAGGTGATGCTCCAATACTGCCATTACATCTTTGTAGATTGAACGGTGAGATCAATAAAATAAACGACATGCATACATGTGTGTGTGTGTGTGACCGACTCACAGATCCAGTCTTTATTATTATAACCGATTATTAAACAAGTGTTATTGAAGTGAAACAAGCTCTTGGTCAGCCAGGTTTGCATTCTGGTTCTGATTCTTGTCTGAAGTTATTTTAATTCCCCTAATTAATTAAGCTTAATACCATACAATGTCATCTTCTCTCTTCTATAAATATGACACATCTATTGTCAATATATGAAAACTATAACATTGATTATTTTTGTTTATGCAGTAAATCCTTAGTTTGTGGAGGTCACCAAGACTAATACGTGCGTTCTTTCTCTTTTCAGCCTGAAATCGTTGATTATATTGAGACCAACTTGGCCCAAGTTAACACAAATTATCACTTAATGTGCCAGATTAAAACTCGTTTGAATCTATTACAAAATCCATAGAAACAAATCCCAAATATTTTCTCCTTTGAAAAGCGGTTTTAGATTTATCATCTGCTTGGTTATCTTTCTGCTTAACTGTAATTTTGGAGCAGCAATAATTTCTTTAATTTGAAATATTCACTGGCAGTTTATTCAAATTTATTTCTTTAACATATACAATTTATTTATATATTAACCTCTTGACAAGCATGGTTTATCAAATTCAATGTTGAAGCATAGCCTTCGGGACTGACTCTTCCCTTTTTTATGTTGTCTTGATATATGGGGACCAGTCCTAAACATCTAATCTATTTATCATTAGCTCACCTATTAGATTTGATATGGAATATATGACTCTACTATTGTCCTTTTAAGTGGATCTTGATGCTTCACATGATGTGGGCCAAGTCTTGTGAGTCAATGCATTTGTGTAAAAATTAAATTCTAAAATTAAAACAACAGTCTGTCTTCACTTCCTCTTCTTGCTAAAAGCTTTTCTGATGGTTATCTGGTTAAAGTTCTCTCCAAAGCAATCATGAGGAAATGATTGCTTAATTGATAGTTAAGAGGCCTGTTGTCTCTCAAAAAACTTCTGTTTACATAACACACAAAATAGAACTTTTCTTATTTGTTTCCATCCTTTCAGGGTTGACAAAATACCAATCAAATATTAAGGTGGGGCTGGCTATGTAATTGCCAAATATTTCCCTTCAAAATTATTGGTCTTGTGCCAAAATTAGATATTATTAGTCTAATTCTTTATTGTTTTTGTTTCTCCTTAGCTCTGATGTTTGTGCTTTCCTTATATATTCTGTTTATAATTGTCAGTATTTTCTACATGTTACAGTTGTGGTGTTTCATATTCTTTTCTTGTTCTTCACTTCCTGTATTTTGACTTTATGGTATTGCTTCTTACGAAAGTGTTATTGTCTAAGTTAATAAAGTTCTACATATTTATTAACTGTCTTTATGTAATTTTTTTGTCAAATAATTAAACCTGATCTGAGTGAATTTCTCCCAGGTTTTTAATTTTTGTTCTTTAGTTTGTTTTTAGTTCTGTATCTTTTTGTTAATGGCTGTTGGTATTTTCTACGTTGTCATGGCGTTTTGTATATAATTCTTTTCTTATCGTTTATGTCCCATCATTGACTTCATAGTTAAATTTATTTATCTAGTGAAAGTGTTATTAATTTGTTAAGTTAATAAAGTTTTGTATTGTACATTCTAATAAATTATTAGCTGTCATTTAATTTTTTTGTCAAATAATTAAAACGTGATCTGAGTTGATTTCTCTTGTTTGTTTAATCTTCGTGGTTTTTGTTTTTAAGCTCTTTGTTTTACCTTCTGTTAACATCTATGTTTTTTAATGTTTTAATGTCTTTATTTAAATGTACTTACTTAGAATATGTCTACTTTTACTCGTTTGTGTTTTAATGTGTTTTAGTAGTTATAAGTAATATAGATTCACTTTATACCTAACAAACATTTTAGTGATAATAATTATATTTCCTTTCATACTCTTTTTAAAAACTTTTCTACCGTGGCTTCATTAATTAACTGTATTCTACTAATTAGCAAAATGTTCTGCTGTCATTTTTCAGTACTTCTCTTGAGTCCTCTGCCTCTTAACTTCAAACGAGCCAGCAATTAGCAGTTCTTTCTTACTTAAAGCTGTGAAATAGGTTCAGACACAGGTATTGTCAATTTTTCGTTGCTTGAAGAGGAAGCTGTACAAGGCAGCTAAGGACATTGTTTACTTAGAAGAAAGCATGAAACACACTCACTGTATACACTACATCCAATGGTTTTCAACGATTGAACAGTTATTCAGTTGACATGATATTCTCAGTATTGTAATCTCTTAAGAAATGTGTATGATATCCACAAAAGCCAAAATACCAGTTCAAAATCTATGTTTATAGCATCGGTTCATGACTTTGCAATTATGTATTTTATAAGTCATCATCATCATCATTTGGCATCCATGTTCCATACCATCCATGTTCCATACTGGCATGGGTTGGATAGTTTGACAGGATCTGATGTGTCCAAGCTCCAATGTCTGCTTTGGCATGGTTTTTTTTTTTTAAATTTTTTTTTATGGCATGGACTTTATTATAATTGAAGAACAAAATCCGGGAAATGAATCTTCTGAAGAAGGTTTATAGACAGATCTTGTAACAATGTTGCTCAAATCCACAGTTGAGAACTCCATTCTGATTTTATGGTGACTTCTGCTATGGAGCCACATTAAAGCTGTCACTACTGCATGGACAATCAGGAAGCACAACTACTAAAACCCTATCATGTTTTCTGGGGTGGTCATCTGGGTCTTTCTACATCTCATGTGAGCAGAGGATATTGCAATGCATCTTGCTGCGATGCTCACCCAAGCTGTTTTAAAGGGGTGGGTGTTAAAAAGTATTGGTTGAAACAGTCCTCGTCTGGAAAATTCCTGTCTTGTCTCTTTAAGTTAAAAAGCTTCATGTGAGATACCTTTCTCTTTAACAAATATCTTCAAAGAATGAAAATATTGATTTGTATGTTTATTTTTGTTTTTAATCTTTATTGTTTCATGCCATCAAGCATTCAGCTGAACATTTGACTAACAGAACTATGTAAGCTGAGAGCTTGTGTAAATACTGTAAATCTTCGACAAATAAAATACAATTTAATGTTAAAAAAATAAAAACCCTCTGATTTGACAATGTCTGAAAAGATAGATGAAAAATAAAGAGAATGTAACTGTATGAGAAATATGTTTGTTTTCCATTGTCTTTGATTACTTTACTGTACTTTGAACAATGTGTATTTTAATTGTTGTTAAACACAAAATCGTCTCCTGTTAAAGATATCAAAAGACAAAAATTTTTGAGGAAAATCACAAAGCATTGTTTAATACCTCCCTAATAGTCATTTATTGATTCAAGGCCACATTTTTTGGTGAAGATATTGGGAAATAAGGTTATCCCAGTGTTTTCACTGACATTTTATTGATCCGAAAAGGATGAAAGGGAAGGGTCAGTCCAAGTAGAGTTCTAATTCAAATTGAGAAGAGATGCAGACAAATAGTGGCAGCAGAACATAGAATTGTTTCATTGTTGCTTCTGTCATTTCTTGAAAAAGTTGATAAAATAAAAGTTGGCACTGGTAGGATTTTGAATCCAGAATGTGGAACAAAATTAGATGCTGTTTCTTCCACTTCACCATCTTAATGATCCTTTCTGCTATAGGTTCAAGGTCTGAAATCTTGGGAGAGGGGGCGAGTTAATTACATTGATCCCCAGGGCTTGACTAGTATTTACTTTATTGATCCAATAGGCACACGGCCCAAAAATTTGGGGAAGGGGGCCAGTTGATTACATCGACCCCAGTACGCAACTGGTGCTTAATTTATTGACCCCAAAAGGATGAAAGGCAAAGTTGACCTCGGCAGGACTGATAACAATATTGAAGAGTGTAGCAGTGCACCATCCCTTCTCTCTGCAATCCTGCAGAAGGCTCTCATACTTATTCAACACCGTGGTAAAGAAAGAAAAACTATTTTGCCTCTCATTAATAAAGAGGGAATGGGGAGAAAAGACAATTTCATTAATATCTGGTGGCGAGGGGGAGGATCAGTCAAGTAGGGGGGGGGGGGTCACTGAAATTGACTAACTGCTGGCTTTATGCATGCCAGGACCAATTCATCTTTCGTCCTTTCATTGTTGATAAAATAAAGTACCAATCAAGTACTGGGGGTCAATGCAGTCAACTGACCCCTCTCTCCTCAAAAATTGTTGGCTTTGTACCTTTATTAGAAACAATCATAAAAGTGCCACTCCAGAGTAAAGACAGCAATTTATAACATTAACTAATATAATCAACCTTATGCTTTAGATATTTATAAACATTTGGCACCACATCTTGTGCCAGTGTCATGTAAAAGAGCACCTAGCGCACTATAAAGTGGGTGGGCGTTAAGAAGGGCATCCTGCCGTGGAAACCCTGCCGAAACAGACGACTGGAGCCTGGGCTGCTCTCTCAAAACGTTCGACCTATACCAGCATGGAAAACGGGTGTTAAATGACGATGGTGGTGGTGGTGGTGGATTTTCAGTTTGAACATTTGTAGGCTGATGGCTTCAAAACACACTGTGGATAGGAAGAGAATTGTAGAGTTAGCATTTCTAAATAAGATTAGACATTGTGCTTAATACAGGACTTAGGGAAGAGACAAGGCATAGAAAGAGGTGGAGTGAAGAGATGAGAAGAGCCAAATAGGGTTAGGTAGAGGAGGTAGCATATATCAACTTGTTAATAACTACAGATCAGTTATTTCCGAACTGTGAGACAGAATCGTTAGAACGTCAGACAAGAAAGAAGTAGCAATATTTAGTTATGGACTTTGGTTTTCCAAGTTTCAAATCCTCCTAAAGTTAACATTGCTTTTCAATCCTTATGCAATAAAGTACTAATTAAGTACTGGAGGTGATTTATATATTTCGTTCGTGTATCCAAGATAGGAATGGAATTATAAGTTCTAAGGTCCAGGGAAAATAATTCTTTCTGCTATAGACACAAGGAGGAAGGTGTTATGTCGATTTCATCGACTCCAGCGCTTCACTGATACTTTCTTTTATCGGCCTCCGAAAGATAAAAAGCAGTCAACCTCAACGGAATTTGAACGCAGAACGCCGGACGAAATGTCTGTAAGTATTTTATCCGGCGTGCTAATGATTGTGCCGGCTCGCCGCCTTCCGAAAAGCAAGTTACTGCAATACAAAAGTGGCGCGCCTCCTACGTCTCGGCGTAGGCTTAACTAATCGATAACATGTATTGTGTAGTTATATACGTTAGTCACGTCTGTTCATCCTCACTTTGTCCATAGCAACAACGGACGACGACCAGCAAATCGTCTCGGACTTCTGGCTACACTTGCACGGCCCCTAACTCTTTGTCTGTCTCTATTTTCTAATACCACATTCTACAGTGGCTTAAAACTTCTTATTCCAGCCGACTCACCCGAAAATGACTACGTCGTACAAGGTAAAAGAATGTTTTTCCTCTCACTTTCTCTAAAACTAGTCGTTCTTGTTCGTTTCTTTAACTCCCACCCACTCTAAACACATTTTCTCACTTCGGCACCTTTCTTTTCGTTACATTCTTGTAAATATAAATTTATATTCCATATAATGTTATAATATACATCACGAACACTTTCAATAAATCTCTTAGACAATATATCATCCCTATTGTGTGAAACTGTCTCAACTTTTCACTAATCTCTCATGCTTTTCAATATACACTTTGGCCTCCGGTTCTATTTGCTTTTAGTTTTTCTAGCTGTCTTACCTGCTTGTATATCTCCTCTATTTTCTGTTTACCTATAACACGTAGTTTTCATTTATACCTACTTACCCTATCTATCTATCTATCTATCTCCTCTGTGTGTTTGTATGTATGTCTGTCTATCTACTGTGTGTATGTATGTATCTATCTGTCTGTCTATCTTTTGTATGTATCTATCTATCTATCTATCTATCTATCTATCTACCTTTATATCTATGTATGTATGTATCTACCTTTATGTCTATGTGTATGCATGTATGTATGTATCTATCTACCTTTATGTCTATGTATCTATATATCTGTCTATATCTATCTGTATGTATGCATGTATCTCTCTGTGTCTGTCTATTTTCTGAGTGTCTGTATGTATCTATGTATGTCTATCTACATGTATGTATGTATCTGTCTAATTTGCCGACTATCTTAGGTAGTCTTACGCTGTACTCCGAAATATTTTTCCTTACCATTTCTTATCTCAAATTTTCATACATACATAAATATATAAAACTGTTAGAGATGCTGGTAGTTCAAACGCCCTCTTATTCCTTTATTTCAAGTGACATATACACATCGTACCATTTGCCAGCATTGTTCTCTATGTAAAATACGTTGATCTACAACAGACTTGCTTTCGGTACAAATGCACGCAAAATTTTTTTCTATTCTCTTACTATTATTATAATATATACATACATGTATGTATACACATTTATGCATGAGTATATATATATATATATATATATAGACAGAGAGATCGCCGTTTATCCACTTCCCCGGTGTTGGCTACTCATTTTTCCGGTTCGTTGTTGATGTTTGTTGGCGTGAATGCCTACATAAATGATATACAAAAACAAAAATAAAAATCAAGTCCTGTGTGCGTGTGCGTCTTTATAAATGGAAATGCGTGTATCATCATCGTTTAACGTCCGCTTTCTAAGCTGGCATGGGTTGGGCGGTTTGATAGGAGCTGCCAAAGTTCCAGTTCTGTGTTTTTTGGCATGGCTTCTACGTTTGGATGCTTTTCTTAACACCGACTACTTCACAGAGTGTACTGGGTGCTTTTTACGTGGCACCGGCACGGGTATGTTATATATATACATATATATATATATATATATATATATATATATATATATACACACGCACACATACATATAAACCATCATCACTTAGCGTTCGTTTTCCATGCTGGCATGGGTTAGACTGGTTGACTGGAACTGGTAAGCCGGAGAGTTGCACCAGCTTACCAGTTCCTGCCACACACACAGATATATATATATAGCGGAGGTAAAGAATACGCACACCACCCGTTTTCGGCGTAACTTTAGCCCTTAACACCGGGTGTGCTTATTGTTTACCTTCGCCCATATATATATATATATATATATATATATATACATACATACACACAGATAGAGATAATGCTGCAAATAAACAAGCTTGGGCTTGATATATAAAATATACATACATATATACATGCGAATAGAGAGAAACAAAGGCTGAAGATATTCAGACAGTAAACATTCATGAATAGATATAAAGATATTTATATATTAACAGATCAGATTTACAGAGTACAAAGAGGTGGACAGCTAAGGGGAAAAGGTATGGTGTTATAGATCCGACTGCTGTTTGTGGGGAATCGGAATTATGTAAGATGGAGTTCACACAAAGTCAAGAATATGCAACGAATATGGGATGCATAGAAACATTACAGTAAAGCCGGCCTCCATCTTCAGAGTGGAAAGATTGGTAACAAACATTTCAAACTTTCAAAATCATGATATGGCGAAATTTAAAGATAGAATTGGTAAAGAAGAAGGCCAATAGAAGTAAGTACACACACACATATACATACACACACAAATTATGTGCATTTTATGCATACTTACAATACATACATATATTTGTATATGTATATAATGGGTAAAAAATGCATCAAAAGATGTATAATAAATACTGATATATATACATCATTATCATCATCATTTAACATCTGCTTTCTATGCTGGCATGGGTTGGACGGTTTAACTGAAAGCTGGGGGCTGCACCAGGTTCTGATCTGATTTGGTAAGGTTTCTATGGCTGGATGCCCTTCCTAACGTCAATATATATATATATATATATAAATTTTTACCCTGATAAACCTCAAGGCACATGGCATAGCATTCAGGTAGACCCTGTCAATCAATTTCATGAGCTTCAAACAGAATTTTGTCGGTGTCTTCTGGAAATTGCTACAGAAGATTGCCTATGCATATGGTAGCCCACTGCAGTCTCTCAACATTTTCCAAAGAACCTGTATGGAAACTTGGATTGAGGTATCAGGAAAGATTCTGATGACTAGTGTTATTACCAGTATTAGTTAAGGATGCATTCTGTTACCCTCTCTCTTCCCAATTGCAGCTGACATTGTGGCAAAGTGAGTGAATAATGAGATTACTGCATGTTTGGGGTGGATGGAAATAAAAAGGCTTTGTGATATGGTCTTTGGACTTTTAGCAGAAACAAGACCCGGCCTGCAAGAACTATCAAAGCTCAAAGAATAAGCAAGAAAGATTGGTCCCAGACTTTAACTGTGTAAAGACTAAGGCGATGCAGATTTTGGAAGATGTGGCCAGTTTCTCTGACCTGGACAGTGTGATTGGTTGGTAGTTCTAGAAGCATAGCAAATGATGTGAGCAATAGAATTGGCAAAGTAGGAACTGCATTCTTGCATATTTGCCAAATCTGAGCAATAACAGGCATCAGTACAAGCATGAAAGTCAGGCTATGCAGTGCCAATGGCTTTGTATGGCAACAAATAATGGAAAAGCTAGAAACATTTCACCAACAACGTCTACAAAAGATCCTTCAAACTCAGCTGAGAAGATAGAACTACAGACGAGTAAATCCTTCTGCAAGGCAAATCCCACCTGCTCCAAAATATTGTAGCACTGCATCAGTTTCACCTGGCAGACCACACTGCAGGTAAAGACTGCAATGACATGGATCTGAGAAGAAAGGAAATGGCAAAGGACACAGGCTGGCTCAAGAACCTCTGGTGCTAGGCAGACATTCCCAGAGGGCTTCAAAAGCACAACCACCTTTTGAATAGGAAGAAAGAATTATGGCAGGTCAACCATATTAGAGGAAGCTTGCTGCCATAGGAGTGTCTCCCAACAAGAGCAGACCTCTTATATATACATCTGTATGTATATATAATGTCTGATATAATATATGCAGTCTTTATAAGATACTTGTATGTATATATCAAGTATTTATAAAATGCATGTGTGTATGTATATATATATAATCATTCCTACATCTTTAGAACACTGACATTTTATGATTAACTGGCTGATTTGAAATTTTTATTACCAAGTGGTTTCTGAAAATTACAGCAGCTATGAACTTCATAAAATGTCAACATTGTAAACATACCAGAGCTCAGGATGTTGATAGATTCATTTTATTAATTGGCTGAGCCTTGAAACTACATACTTGGAACCAGTGACATAATCGCACACTAACTACATAGTCGTATGTAGAACACTATATATGTGTGTGTTTATGCATGGCCTAAAAAGTTTGTTTTTCAACCATATGATTTTTGCATTGTTGTATCATTCAAACCACATTATTTTTTACACTCATGTATATATTTATATGTGTTTGTCTTCCACCACTGCTTGACAACTGGTGATCTCAAAAGAGATCGCTAGAATCAGCCCTGGGGTTAATTTGTTTGATTAAAAACCTTCAAGGCAGTGCCCCAGCATGGCCACAGTCAATTCACTGAAACAAATGATAAAAGATATGTATATATAAAATTCTTTTCTCTACCTCTCCTCTGTCCTCCAGGATGTCTAGATCACGAAATAAAATTGGGATAAACTGTTTAAAGAAACAAACAAACAGAAAGTTGGTACAAGTAAAAATCATGTTTTGACCTGTATGACAATCTGCATACAAACTTTTTTAAAGCTGTTTATAATAGAGAAATGATAAGGAAGTATTTTTTTTTTATCATGAATGAATTTTCTGAAATTCTGTGTGAAAAAGATCAAGTGGTCACTTGAAGAGTCTCCCCCGCACACAAAAACTACCAAGAAGTGCATTCTCAATAAATAACACCAAAATGACATTATGGTGAAGTGCTGTGAACCGTGACTTGGTTTTTGGTGTGGTTGTAGTCATTTTTATAATGTATATGTAATTCATCTCTCTGGTGTCTTTAACTCTTTAGCATTCAGATTACTCTGTCAAATGCAATGCTTATTTATTCACATTGTCTTGAATTAATCATGCATTATCTCATAACTTCAATGTTTTGATGATGTGATCGTTTAATTTTAGAATGATATTGTAGGATAGGGGTGGGGGGCTGGGTCTGGATGGTTTGAACATAGAACGGGTAGAATATTTGGGTTTGATATGCTAAATTGTTAAGTTTGTTCTATACTCTGTTTGGTTTTGTACCATGAGCTGCGCTCATCTTTCAGTATTTGTGGATAGTGCGGTGTCTCAGACCCTTGCATGGGTGTGAGGCACTTTGACATTGCTGACTTGAC
Organism: Octopus bimaculoides; assembly: GCF_046866305.1. NCBI lineage: Eukaryota > Metazoa > Mollusca > Cephalopoda > Octopoda > Octopodidae > Octopus > Octopus bimaculoides. The sequence continues at coordinate 1,995,070 of NC_142952.1, forward strand.
ATTAACATATTCGACATTAAATATTGACATACTTGACATTAAGCGTTTTAACATTTTTCTCATTCTTTTTCTCTCTCGCCCTCTCTCTCTCTCTCTCTCTCTCTCTCTCTCTTTCTCTGTCCACCCCATGAGGAAATGGGAAAAAATGGACTTGAAAAAAAAAAATTAGAAAAACAAGTCCATAGCACTTCAACATAAGGCCATTTTTCTGTTGTATTTGCAGCTGTTAATTGTGTTTGCACTTCTCTGCATTTATTGTGTGAGTGCCTTTACTGTTGCAATTATTGTGTGTGTGTGTGTGTGTGTGTGTTGTTATGTAGTTATTAATTGTAGAATTACTGTGCATGTGATTCTAAAGTTGCCTTTAATGGTGTTTGCAATTCAATTAAGGGCAAATAGGGAGGAAAATGAAACAATAAAATGTCTTACTGAATGTTGTTCCTTGTGAGCTATGAAACTTTATTTTGAAAAGGAAAAAAGACTAAAATCTAATATCCTGTCCCACACAAGATCTGTGCTTTCATCAGCCATTTTGATTTACAGCCAAATCTTGGTTTGTAGTCAGATCTGATTGAATGAAATACTAGTGGGTTCACTCAACTAGTAAGAAACCCAGAGTTTCAGTATGGCAACATGGCTGTAATTTACACAATAAATAATAATTTATACTCCACCTCCTGGCATTTGTTTATCAGTCTCTACATACTGAGAAGATCTACAAACTCAAACACACTTGTCTCTTCAGCATCCATTTACTTTCACTCTCGCCTTCATTCATAATCACCCGACTCTTTCTAAAAAAAACTCTTATAGTCTTGTCATTCTATTTATAAAACATTAGGCCTTTCTTTCCTTTCTTTCTTTTTTTTGCCTGGAGCTTACTTCTCTAGTCTTTCATTGTTTATTAACCAGCTGTTCACTTTGTTTCCTGTTTTGTTTTTCTTTTTCACCTGACAAACTAGTTAACCACCTGTCAAAACTGCTTCTATAATTGCTGTCCTATCCACACCCTACACTTCACTTGCACAGATTTTTTTTTTCTCTCCAGTTTAGCCCTGTTTGTAAATATCCTTCCTCACACATGTTGAGTGTTCTTCATTCAACCACTGATTGTATTGAGTACTGGAGGCTGGAGTTTATTTGAAGTGAATGAAGATCTCTTCACAGTTACATATTAGAAATGGTTGTAATAATAATAATTTTAGCTGATCACTAGTCTACTCTGTCTTGACTTGTTCCGTTACTACATACAGGTTGGTATGTTAGTGCAATTGGAATAAACTTGTTCTCTTCTGGCTAAGTAAATACTAACCCAATGACTTTCTTTCTTCTCTGAATGAAGCAACTTTAGTTGGGTATTTTTTTTTTTTTTGCTTTTTTTTCTTTTGTGTTTTTTAATAAACATTTTATTCCTACTTTTCAGATAACCAGGGAAATCAGTTTTTGTAAAAAAAATTTTTTTATGTCATTTGTGTAAACTTAATTATTTTCGAAGGTGCGTGGCCATAGCCAGGTGGTTGGTGTGTTGTATCTATGATCATAAGGTCTTGATTTCAATTCCCAGATTGGGCAATACATTGTGTTCTTGAGCAAAACACTTCATTTCCTGTTGCTTCAGTCTACTCAACCGGGACGTTAACCCTGTAATGGTCCGTTACTGAATATTTGTTCCCTTGAGGAATCCATGTCCCAGTAATTTTAACCAGTTAAAATTTTTTCTATTTATCTCTTGCAAAAAAACAACAAAAAAACATTTTCCCTTCTGCAACAGCCAAAATTAGAAATTATGAAAATTATGATAATTTATGCATAAGCAACAGTACACTGTGAATCATTTTCCCCATTTTCACAAACTATGACTACTATGCAAAAAATTAATAAGGAATTTTTTCCAATTAAACCAACTTTATTTTTGATTTTTGTGTGAACAAAAATACTGTGAAATAACCCATATAAACACACACACACACACATACACACACACACACACACACACACACACACACACACACACACACACGATAGGCTTCCACACAATTTCATTCTTCCAAATTTACTCACAAAGCATTAGTTGGCCTGGGGCCATAGTAGAAGACACTTGCCAAAGGTACCATGCAGTGGGACTGAAACCAGAACCATATGATTGAGAAGTGAGCTTCTTAACCACACAGCCATGCCTATGAAAATTAAACAAAGCAGAACTGAAAATAATCATGAGAGAGGGTTGTGATAATTGAAACGCTACCCAGGTAACTTTGGGTATGTGACGAATGCTGTTGTGCTCAGTAAAGTGGAACTACATACAGAATACAGATGCTGGATGCATTCAGTTTTAGAATTAGGAAGATGAAGCAGCTCCTACTTGGCAGACAGGCAACCAAGTAATTACAGGTTAGTCGTGACAAGGAGAAAATGAAGGTAAAAATGTGAAGAAAATGTAAGACACATACGAAAAAAAGAAGTTTAAGAGACACTGTATGACAATCAACCAAACTCTGAATAGGTAAGAAGCCTGTGGATGAGAAAGGTGAAGGAAAAATACTTGCAATAGTCAGTGTGGAAGGTGAGGATTACAACTGACTGGGGCAGACCTATTTGCAAACAGCATTCCGTTTAAGGTATAAGATGTTTTTGCTCAGCCGGTTTGGCATCACTGAATTGATGCTAACATATTTAATGTCAGGCATTTTATGTTTTGCTATGTTTCTCTCGTTCCTTCCTCCCTCCCTCTCTCTCTCTCTCTCTCTCTATATATATATATATATATATATATATATATATCCTCATCATCATCATTTAACATCCATCTTCCATGCATGGGTAGGACAGTTGACAGGAGACAGCCAAGTAGAAAATCTACCCAAGGCTACAGTGTCTGTTTTGGCAGGGATTTTCACAGCTGGATGCCCTTCCTAACACCAACCACTCCTCAGAGTGAACTCAGCCCTTTTTACGTGGCACTAGCACGGGCGAAGTTAGGGAGGCTATATATATATATATATATATATATATATATATATATGTATGACATGCAAAATGGCACCCATGCCAGTGACATGTAAGAGACATCTAGAACACTCTGTAAAGTGGTTGGCTTTAGGAAAGACGTCCAATAATAGAAACCTTGCCAAAACAGCCAACTGGAGCCTGGTGCAGCTCTCTGGTTTACCAGTTCCAGTCAAACCATGTAACCCACGCCAGCATGGAAAACGAACACTTGATGATGATACACATGCACACATGTGTTTGGCTCCACTACCCAAACAAGTTCAATGTTCAGCCAACCATTGCCCAATCCTCAGCTTCCAGACCCCTTTGCTCCGTTGTCTCATCCTGTTTCTAGGCTCTTGGTTCTTAGATGTCTTCAGGTATGATCCATGTCATTTCCCAGTAAAAATAGCATTCTGACTTGTAACATATTCGAACCATGAAGAAGGTTTCTGATTCAGTTTGTTGACCTCTTCAAAGCCTGAAGCCAAAGAACCAGTTGTATAGCATTTGGTGAAAGAAATTTATTCAGTTGCTATGGATGGATGTTCTGCTTTCATTTTCAAAAGTTGAGGTGTGACAAATGTTTTTTTTCTTTGTTGTTAAAGACAAAATTAATAATATAAATCCAAATGTTGATTTGAGAATGGTGTGAAACAGTGTTTAAAGAGTAATTATGACACAGGTAAAGTAATTGAACTAACCTAAACGGTGAGAGCTAAACAAAAGTGGGAGTGAAACTGGTTTAAGCAAGTCTAATGAAAAGAGGGGGGGGGGGCAGACCAAAAACAAATATGAGTCATCTGGTTCAAATGGAAGCACTTAAAGTTAAATGAAACTGCAGTGGGCCTTTTAGAGGAATTCATTGGCTGGATGGACTAATTGAGTTTTAGCTTAATATTCAATTAGGCTAGTTTAAGTACTACCATAGACTTCAACTGGTGATCAGGGACAAAAATTTGTGTCAACTGAACACATTGGATAGCGTTATGCTTTGAAGGGATATTGATTGGAACTCAAGAAAACCCCCTACTCCACAGCAGGAGTGTTAAGACCAGTGCCACATAAATGTGCCATGTAAAAACATCCATGTGGTGCCAGGTAAAAGCGTCTATGTGGCGTCACATAAAAAGCACCCATGCGGCACCACATGAAAGTACACGGCACACTCTGTAAAGTGGTTGGCGTTAGGAAGGATGTCCAGTTGTAGAAACCATGCCAAAGCAGACTGGAGCCTGGTGCAGCTTGTTAGCTCTGGTCAAACTGTCTAACCCATGCCAGTATGGAAAGTGGACATTAAATGATGATGATGTGTCATGGCCAGGGTAATCATTACATCTATCTTTTTTTTTTCTTCTTCTATAATGATAGAGCCCATATTTTCTATTTTCAGCCAGCAGATTCAAAAAGGGAAGAATTCCGAAAGTATTTAGAAAAGGCTGGGGTTTTGGATGCTCTCACAAAAGGTGACAGACTTCTTTGATTTCATTTATTTTGTTCCTCCCAAAAATATCTCAAAATCCATTCCTACATTTCTCTATTGTTTTATTATTATTAAATATCATAAAAGAATATGAAGTGGTGCCTTTGCATGGGGCTGATGTAAACTCCTGGCTAACTGGAATCCTATGATGGTTTTGATTACATAATGCAAAATCTTATACATTTCCTATAATACAAATTTCATATATTGAGGCCATGTGTTAAGTGGGCTATTACAAAATTTTAATACTTTTAAATAAAACTAAAATATTTTCCAAAATTCATTTTATCTGTTTGTGACCTAAAAGCATCGACATCTTTATTATTGTCAAACTTAGCTACAACCAGTGCTTCTCAAACTATGTCCCATACTGCACGCCTCTGTTTGCAACATGGTGTCTAGGTGTGGCATGAATTTTTAAAACACATTATAAACTGGCCTTAGAAAATCCATATTAATACTTGAACTTCTTGTAAAACTTGTTTTTTCATAATTTTGTTATACATCAATGTAATTAATAATACAAGTTAAGCAATAGCTTTTTATTATTTATTTTTTTTTACTTTAAAACATTTTTGTTTAACTTTCCATGAGAAAACTGCATGAGCAAAATGTTTTGTTTATTTAATGTCCACTGCACCACAAAGTCAGAAAAAGACTGAGAAACTATTTGCATAAATGTTTGTGTATGTTGTTGTTGTTGTTTTTATTAGTGTCTCTCTCTTCTCCTTTCTTAAATCAATGATTTCAAGTTCAAATCCTAGAAAATTCACAGCATCTTGTAAACCCCTTCTTTTTTTTTTTTTACATAAATTTGTTATTCATCAATGATCAATGTGATTAATTATACAAGTTAATTAATAGTTTTCTGTCTGTTATCCAATTTTTTTAACTTTAAAAAATAGATTTAATCTTTTAGCCTTATCTTTTGCTTGTTCTGCTCATTGGATGGCAGCCATACTAAGGCACTGCCTTAAAGGGATAAGTCAAACAAATTCACCCCCACTACATATCTTTAAGTCTGGTACTTATTCTATCGGTTTATTTTGCCGAACTGCTAAGTTATAGGAACATAAACAAGCCAACACTGGTTGTCAAACAGTGAGTAATGGGGGGGGGGGGGCAAACACACCCATGCGTGTGTGTGTGCACACACACTCACACACAGGCTTCCTCACAGTTTCCTTCTACCAAATTCACTCACAAGACACATTGGTTAGCTTAGGGCTAAAGTAGAATACACTTGCCCAAGGTGCCGTGCAGTGGGACTGAACCTAAAACTACATGGCTGCAAACAAGCTTCTTAACCATGTAAAGTGCACCACAAAGTCAAAAAAAAAAGATTAACTCCTGGCATAAATGTTTGTTGTTGTTGTATCATAGTATGGTTTTCTAACACAAACGGAGGAAAAACTTTCCTTTTGTGTCAGGAAGCGAAACTAATGCTTTCGGTTCAAATCCTACTCTGATTCTGTTTCACCAATATCACTGACCCCTTAATATAAAGTATGGAAAGGCATTTCTCTAATAATTAAAAACATCTATTAGAATTATATATTGCACAGCAATGGACATGTTGAGGCATCTTGTTAGAGTACAGGTATACATCCCAAGAACTTCTGTGACATTCTTGATATGGTTCTGGTACTTAAAACAAGATCTGCAGTGATATTCTTTTCATTAGAAATCTGTAGTGACATTCTTCTTAGAACAATGGTGAATCTAAATATATCCAGTGTTGTTTATACTAACAACACTGTGTGAATCTATATATAAACGACCAAACCTTCAAACAGCAGGTATATGGTTTTTTTGGCTATGTTGCTATTATAATCTCTACTGGTTCGTGTTAACAAAGCTTGTAGCTTCATCATTTTGGCATCGAAATCAATATACAGGGTGAGGCCAGTGATTTTTATGATAGCAAACCTTGCCAAAACTAAAAGGAATTCCATGAATTTCTTCAAATGTTTTATCTGAGTTTTTTTTCTATTTTTGTTTTATTCTTTTCTGGTGAAAACTTTCAGGTTGTTAGTTTTTCTGAATGACATTAACAGCTCCACTTACTTAAGAAAGGCATGACTGCTACAACTTCCTATTTCCTCTCTCACTTTAAATCTAAGTTTTTCTAATCAAGAGATCTTCAGTGTTTGATAAGTTTCCTGAAAACTTACCATTTGTAGAGTTGCATAGAATTTTGAGCCGAAGGACTTCCTGATGGGATTGGTTCTGCTGCCATTAAACCCAGAGTAATCTGGATGCTGAAGGCTGAGACTGCTTGCTTTCTCTCTAATCCTTCCTATTAACCACTTTCTGTTGTGCATTTCCTTTCAGTTCTAGTTGGACTTTACGAAGAACCTGATAAGCCAAACAATGCTTTAGAGTATCCTTTTTTCATTTCTTTCTCAGTCTTTTGGTAAGTTGTAAGATTTCATTCATTGTTTCATGCGATGGTGGCAGCAGAGCCTCCTCGAAGAGGTTCTACAAATCTCTTCCAACACAGCTTCTCACTATTTTTCATGATCCATCGTCATCTCTTTTGTGAAGCTCAGCATCCTGAGATCAAACCTCGCTACATCTACCCATATCTTCTTCAGTCTTCTTCTTCCATTTGTATCATTTGAAATTTTTATCATGCAGCTGCCATCCTCCGTATCTATCCTCTATCCATAATTGTGCAGTCTTCCCTCTTGCACTCCATATCCAATTCCTCTCTTGCTTAATCTTTCATTCGGTTTATCTGTGTTCTATCATTCATGCACACCAACATTACACACCCAGCTGGACCTTTTTATCCCCCCCCCCCGTCTTTATACATCCTCTGCATTCAATGTTTGTTTCAGTGCCATGCAACATCACGCTTTGGTCACTTGAAGAGAGAGGAACTTTTTTTTTTCTTTTTTGTTAGCAGTGGTGGTTCCCTGGACTTTTACCACTCTGTCCTATTGAGGTTTCTGCCAATGATTCATTGCCTCCATCGCTGGCACTCCACCCTTCCTTTTTCGATATGTTTCTTGTTCTCTCTTTTTTCCACTGTTCTCTCTCAGTATTTCAGTGAGAGGAAGAGAAAAAAGTTTGAAAGAAACACACACACACACACACACACATATTCACTCACACACATAAACCTGCCTTAGCTTCCAGAAAGGATTGAAAGTGTGCTTGCACACACACACACACACACACACACACATATTCATACAAACACACACACACTTAAATCTGTCTTCGATCCCAGGAAATATTCCTTGTGATGTTGAGTTTATCCTTAAGTGAACCTAACCAGATTTTTGAAACAGCATCTTGGTGTTTCCGGTCCTGAAACAGCAGATGTAGATGCCTTGAAGTTAGAGGTCATAGAATTACAGGAGAAAGTGGAACAACTTCAAGAGGAGAATTCAGATCTCAAAAGCAAGGTAAGATTCATCACCATCATCATCACCATCATCATTTAGTGTCGCGTTTTCCAGGCTGGCATGGATTAGACAGTTTGGTTGGAAATGGTAAGCCAGAGAGCTACACCAGACTCCAGTCTGATTTGGCTCCATTTCTATGGCTGGGTATCCTTCCTAACACCAACTACTCCAAGAGTATAGTAGGTGCCTTTTGCGTGTCACTAGCACGGGTGCCCCTAATGTGTTATGTTGTTCTTTAGCTACTTCCAAATAGATTTATGACATAGGGTGCTTGTAAATGCATTCATGCTAACTTTGAGGTCTTTCATGGATAAAAGTGGAATGGTCAGTATCAATGTCCTACATCTGCTCTTCCATGCTGACATATTGTCTGCTTTGGCATGGTTTCTATGGCTGGATGCCCTTCCTTATGCCAGCTACTTCACTAATTGCACCAGCACTAAAGAGGGTACCTTGTAACTTGTAAGACGAAGGACCTAAAGGGATCTAAGTAACTAAAGGAGAATAGGAAGAAGATGGTTTAATGTTTCTAAGCAGGATGATGAGATGGGGTAAAGTGAGATGAGAGAAACTGATGTAGTTTTTAAATTTGTTGAAATATTGACATGTTTTATGGTTTAATGAATCAATGTTTTTTTCTTATATTTGTATTCTATTTGCAGCTTCAACAATATGAACCCAATTTGACAGAACAGTCTGTTGATAACTAACCATCCTCTGTTGTCATGTCCCACTGCTGTTGTCACATCCACACACATGACTGGCCTTATAACACTGGATGGCTTTAACTTTCCACTTAATTCAAATAGAATTTTGAAAAGCAATTTATTTTTTATGTTTGTTTATTTGTTATTCTTTATTTCTATTGGTATTTCATATCATTTAGTTTCTCTCTATCTCTCTCTCTCTTTATCCCTCCCTCCTATCTACCTATCTATTTATCATCAATCTATCTATCTATCTTCCTGTCTGTCTATATATGTCATCTGGTTACCTGTCTATTTATCTGTCTCTCTCATCACCTATACCTTCAGTAAATAACTGTCTCATTGGTTGCTATTATCAACAGCTGTTCTGGAGGGATACTCAGAACAGATTTCATATCCCACAATGCATTATCGCTGGGAGCCCCCATTGTTTGCTGGCTCCCAGTTGACAATTTGTTATTCAGTTGTGAAATAGTCTCATGAATAAAAAAAAAAATTAAAAAAAAAAGACAATGCTTCAATTGTTTAACTTATTTTCAATTTCATCTTTTTAAGTTAATAAAACATTTTTCTGTAATGAATTCTCTGATAATATCTGTTGTTAATTTGCATGGGTGAATGGTTAAGAAGTTCACTTCTCAATCACAAGATCCCAGTTTCAATCCCACTGTGGAGCATCTTAGGCAAGTGTCTTTTAACTCTTTAGCATTCGGATTACTTTCTCTAATGTAATACTGATTTATTTCTTCTTTTATGAATTAATCCTGCATTATCTCATAGCTTTGAGATTTCAAAACTGTCCGATGAACGGAAACGTGAAACTCTGAGTAACAGCTTTTGTGATGTCTTTGCAGCTTTATTAATAAAGTATACATATATATATATATATATATATATATATATATATATATATATATATATATATATATATATGTATGACAAGCTTCCTTTAGTTTCTAGCTACTAAATCTACTCACAAGGCTTTGGTTGGTCCACTGCTACAGAAGTTATGTCAAGTATTTAACAGAAGGCAGACTGAGTCTAACAAAATCTTCAACGTTAAATAATTCTTAATCAGAAAAAAAAACGAAGGCAGAAATATAAATATAGATATTAAGCATAATCTATGTTCTGATTACTCTATTGATTTTTGTTTTCCCCTGATTTCGCTCACTTGTATGAGCAGAAGAGTTATTTTTACAGCTGGACGTAATTTTTATTGATAATCACTCAACTGTGAAGTAGGAGAGGAACCTGTTTTGTCAGCCAGATTAAATGGAGCAATTTATAAACTAACACAATGTCACCATTGTTGAAATGATGTTATATTGTTTGTGTTGGAGATGTTATTGCTCGTTTGATGTATTACGAATTGGCTTGGGTCATTAGAGCACCGGATTGAATGGTTTGCAGCAGTTGTTCTGAATCTTTGTACCCTGAATTCAAAACCTACCCAGGTCAACTTTGCTTCTCTTCTGGTGGTAAATAAATAACTAGCTGAGAGTGGTAGATGGGTAGAATTATCAGTGCATCAGATGGTGTGCCTTTTGGTATCTGTTACATCTTTATATGTTCCATGTTCAAATCCTGGCTCCTGCCACAGGAAAAAGAAAAAGGGACAAAGACTTTTTCTATGAGAAGTTCCGATTAACAGACAAATATTCTTTTCCACTCTAGGCACAAGGCCCGAAATTTTGGGGGAGGGGGCCAGTCAATTAGATTGACCCAGTACGCAACTGATATTTATCGACCTTGAAAGGATGAAAGGCAAAGTTGACCTCGGTGGAATTTGAACTCAGAATGTAAAGACAGACAAAATACTGCTAAGCATTTCGCCCGCCATGCTAACGTTTCTGCCAGCTCTCCACCTTTCATCCTTTCGGGGTCAATAAATTAAGTACCAGTTGTATACTGGGGTCGATCTAATCGACTGGATCCCTCCCCCAAAATTTTGGGCCTTGTGCCTGGAGTAGAAAAGAAAAGATAGAAATAAGCAAATCTTCGGGTGGTGGCAACTAATCTTTTGACTGAACGAAGGAGTGAACATTTCTGTTTGCTCTTTGTTTGTTTTTCTTTGTTGATGCTATTGCTTGGCTGCATGTTGTCTCAATGTTGCTGGGACGAATTACTGGTTAATTTGGCGGAAGACTGCATATGAATAATTCAACAACACCAAGCAAACGGTTAAACGTGGTTTGTTATCACTGCACAAGTCATACGCAGTTGTTCATACATTACAAATATACACGTAGAGTCAGCAAGATGAAAGAAATATAAGACATGTTCTTTTCAGTACACTTTGTAAAGCGGTTGGCATTAGGAAGGGCTTGAACCTGTAGAAACCATGGCAGGACAGACACTGGAGCTTGGTATTCAGCTCCCAGCCTTGCCAGCTCATGTCATCCTGTCCAACCCATGCCAGCATGAAAAACAGACATTCCCTTCATATATATATACATATATATATATATATATATATATATATATATATGTATGTAACAGATGCGGTTGCCAAATGCGAAAAAATGTTGCAGATGCTGATGCTGGCTCCAGGAAAGAAGGACAGTGGCCGAAGTTGTGATAACCAAACTTTATTTACTGTTACTTTTTCTGAATGCCAAACCATGATGGGTAGGCATGCTTTACATGTACCCTGTTGTTTTCAGCAGTAATTGATAGATAGATAGAGTGAAGATGCCAGTCAGCCAGTGATGAAGAGGCAGAGAGTGACTGGCAGGACGGCTGGAGCTGTCTGTGCCATTGCGTTTGGTTGCGGCAGCCAAGAACACTTCACATTGTGGTGGTCGAGGCTTTCTCTAATCTTCTGCTCACAGAGCGCTGGTATTTATAATAGCACATTCCAGCTAGAAAGATGGAAATATACCATTATAAGAATAGCTTATACTCATCTAGGTCACTTGCTATCCATTTGAACTCTTCCTGACACAACAAGGTGGTGCCCCAGCATGGCTGCAGTCTAATAACCACAATAAGTAAACGATGAAAAAAAACATTTGTACCATTTGCGTACTGGGGTCGATCTAATCAACTGGCCCGCTTCCCCAAAATTTCGGGCCTTGTGCCTACAGTAGAAGAGAATGTGTACATTGAGTAGTAAAGAGTCTTGTGTTCTGTTATTCTATTATTGATGTTAAGGTTGATTTATTTTCATTTTCAAACTCTAAAATTATTCTAAAACGAGCAAACACACGGAACATACCATTGTGAGGGACATAGATGTTTTGACACCGTTTCTCGATTGAATATACTTTTGGAAAATAACTTTTTTTTTTACAACCACGATTTCCGTTTTTGTTTACGTGAAATTATTAAAAAAAAAAAGATTTGTAAGATTTAGCTGTTATTTCTAGCACGTGGAGAGACCTTCTAGGCTTAACTTTATGTGTTGATTGAAAATCACCTAAAAAAGATTCTGGAGTTGATACATTCAAAGCGGTGCCCCCAGCATGGCCGCGGTCCAGTGACTGAAACAAGTAAAAAGATTTTTAGAAAATTTTTAAAAAAAACGAAGAATAACCAAAAAATATAACCGAGGTAGATTATGGAAAAATTTCAAGAGATTTGGCTGTTATTTCTAGCATCTAGAGTGAACTTCTAGGCTTAACTTTGTGCGCTGGTTGAAAATCATCTAAAGAAATTCTGGGGTCGATACGATCGACTAAAAGTTCCTGAAGTTGGTGCCCCAGCATGGCCGCAGTCTAATGCCTGCAACAAGTAAAAAGAAAAACAAAAGCGAATTATATCACAGAAGTGGTTTTGATCAAGGTTTAAAGAATTCTGGGTTCCATACAGCCATCTAAAAATTCTTCAAGGTAGTGCACCAGCATGGCCGGCTGCAGTCTAATAACTGCAACAAGTTAAAAAAAAATTGGATCGATATATTCAACTAAAAGTTCTAAAAACGAAAAAATAACCGTCGGGTTTTTGTCCTGGGCGGGGGGGGGAGCTTTCGTCCTTAGGGACTTTTGGCCGGACCCCATTTACACTATCTTTCACTAATAACCCGAGCTGTCTCCCTATTGTAAATTTCAAGGAAATAATCTGAGGCGTAACTAGTGTATGTGCAGCCCTTAAGTCCACCCCTCTCTCAACCCCCAAGCCCAAGGAGGCTTTACACAAAAGTAACGCCCTTTCCCAAAAGTAACGCCCTCGTAAAAGCGTCGCCTGGGGCAGACTACCGCTACCATTTCCTCACTCTTGGCTACGCAGCTACTTAACCTTTAGTGACACCTTATGTAATAAACTGTCTTTCTTACTTTGCAACCCATAAAGGTGTTTAGGTTACGTTTCATAACTGTTTCCGCTAGTGTTATTGTCAAAAGTCGGGTCGGACTTTCAGATGATTAAATTAACGGATCCATCCAGTTTTTGATAACCAACGAGTCCTTGTCTCGCGACGACAACATCCGCAAAAACAGTTTTACTGTTATACTCATACATGTTATATAATTTTGCTGTTTTACCCTGCACAGTTTACGCCTATCAAATTCCATTAACAAATTGTTGGTCAGCCCAAGGCTATGATACAAAAGGCCGATCTGTAAGGTTGAATCACGAATTTAAAAAAGTTTCTTTTTTTTTCTAAGAGAACTTCTTAAACTAATGTGTGTGCGTAAGGTGAGGGAAAATCGTCATTGAATACAGGGGTGAAGTAAAAGATTTTCGGCTAACAAAGCAGAGCCCCAAAAGTCTGTCCATTCCAGACATTGAGAACTTTACTACGTCTTGGCACAACTAATTTGATTAGATGCATAAGTTTGCTGAAAATTAATTTTAAAATGAACGATATCTGGAGATGAAAAACGAATGAAAACAACACAATTTTTAAAGAGAGTGAAAAAAAAAACCTCAATCATTCTTCATCTAAAGTCGGTAATTGGTTCCAAGTTAATGCGACTTAAATCGAAAAACCAGATAACACGAAAAAACATAAAAAAAAACTTTATTAGCTTATATCTATTTCAATAAATGGTTTAATTGATTTTCCACTTCAGTATTGAATTTTTGGTGATTTTTTTCTAATTCTTATGCTTTTAAATATGTTCACTGGGACCGAGGTAAAGTCGGATAAATCGACTTAAGTTGAAATTTATTTTTTCTCTCAATTTCTGAAGACAACGACGTAAAATCGCAAAAGACATATCTCGAAACGATGTATGTTGAGGTACACCTGTATTTGTGAACACATTGGATTTTCTTGTTTCAACCCAAGAAACCCAGAAATCTTTTAGTAAGGTTATTGTTTTCCCTATGACACCGACTTCACACCAGTTACTTCCCTTATTTGAAAAATGGCGGACGGTGACAACGATGTCGGCGAACAGTGAGTGAAATTTTATTCCCTTTAACTTTTAATATTTCGGACTTTATTTAATACATAAGAATATCGTTGGAAAAATTCTGCTTAGAACTATTCCTGTTTTACTTACGTTTACAAAGACATCATTTCTTATATACACATTCAGAAGTATTTTTCTGATCCCGTGTGAAGACAGGTTTTTCTTTTTAAATTTAGTCCATTCTGTGAAATAACAATTTCGGAGGTTTGCCATAATTATATTATGATATAATGTTGCAAATGTTATAGTTTATATTTCGTTGGTAGTTGCATTTCGTTTGTTTAGTCTTCACTTTATACTGGGCGGAAGAATAAATGTACACTCCAGGCTGATTTACTCAAACGAACGTACCTCATGTAAAGACTGTATTTTCCGCTGTTATTTAACATTAAATACTTTGTATTGGTTATCTGTTGTTTATTCCTTCAAGTCAAATAATACATTGGAATCTGTTGCGATATAAACACATTCCTTGATGTTCTTAGTTAAAATAAACAAACCAGTCATGATGTCACATGGGCTTTGTTTTTTAAGAATCATACAGTGTATATTTCATGGCTTGGTCAGAAGAGGACTGCACCCATGGTCTTTTGCGGTTCCTGCGAAGTGAGATTATGAGGTGGGGGAGAAGTCACAGCATTAGGAGACAATGTAGGCATAACTACAGGGTTTAAAACCCTGTAGTTATGCCGACAATGTATCATGTTATTGAGTAATCTTTAGATCGGTCCGAATATTAGAACCAGGTGCAGAGGTTTGGTTGTGTGGTTTAGAAGTTCGTTTCGCAATCAATACATTGAAGAGGTTTCGTTGTTGGTTGTTACTAGTTGAGACCCAGTGAATGCTTATTCTTTTGTTTCATTTTTGACTGTGGCCATGCTGGAGCACCGCCTTATTAGTCGAAGAAATCGACCCCTGGACTTATTCTTTGTAAACTTGGTACTTATTCTATCGGTCATTAATGTATGCCGAACCGTTAAGTTACGGGGATCTAAACACACCAACATCGGTTGTCAAGCAATGATGGTTGGAGACACACACACACACACACATATATATATATATATGTACACACACACACACGACAGGCTTCTTTCAGTTTCTGTCTACCAAATCCATTCACAAGTCTTTGGTCGGCCCGAGGCTATACTAAAAGACACTTACCCAAGGTGCTACGCAGTGGGACTGAACCCGGAACCATGTGGTTGGTAAGCAGGCTTCTTACCACACAGCCACTCCTGCGGCTATACTTAACTATTCATTCTTCCCATGACTCACCTGATCATTGCGAATCACTTCAGCTTCCTTACTTGAAAAACGGTTAAGGGTTAGTGACAGGAAGGGCATCTGGCTATGAAACAATGTCTCTATAAGAAGTATTGTCCAACCCATGCTAGCATGGAAAAACGGACGTAAAACAAACATATGAATGAACATTACATGAGCAATTTTATTTTTAGATTGGAAGACTTAGATGCTGCTTATGATGAAGAACCTTTGGATGAACCAATTGAAAACCCGGAGGTGAGTTATACTTTCTTAGCAGACTTCAGCCTAGATCAGTGCTTCTCAGTTGGGGTCCATGTGACTCTTTGCGCGTCCAGGTAAGTGTTTTGTTGTTAAAATTTATGTGCAATAAATAACAACATCTGATAGCCTGTGATCAACCAGGCTATTAGATGTTGTTACACATCGCTGGTCACAATGTGCTTTGCGTTGTTTTAGCCTTTGAGTGACGTCACCCTGCTGGCTAGGTGAGCAGGCCAACATTCCCCACTGGTTGAAAAGAGTACAGGAGTGATGTGAAATGGAGTGTTTTGCTGAAGAACATAGCACGCCGCCCAAACTGGGAATCGAGACCACAACCTGGTGATCGTGAGTGCAACAGCCTAACCACTAGGCCACGTGCCTTCACAAACTGGCTACACTTGTACAATACACAAAATGTTTTAATCTTCTTTTTATACAAATTTCTAATAATTTTGTAAAAATACACTAAGATTTTTTTTTTTTTATATAAACATGGAATGGTCCAGAGAGTAAAAGAAGAATCAAAAAGATCCATGGGCAAAAAATGGTTAAGAAGCACCGGCCTTGATGGTGAATTGTCCTGGGTCATTGCAATATTGGATAGAATGCCTGGTTGTATTTCTTTTCACTCTCTATGCTCTGAGTTCAAATCCCACTATGATCAACTCTGCTTTTGATCATTTCAAGAGTTGATAAAAGGGGTACCAATCTGCTCGTTTACAACCATCACATGATGTAAAGACACACTTAAATGAAGGGCTTCTTTTGGTTTTCACCTACCAAATCTTCTGACACCACATGGTTGTTAAGCAAGCTTCTCAACCACATAGCCAAGCCTATGCCTTGCTGATTGTTATAATCCCTCGATGCCAATGACGTTCTTGAAAGAGGCATGAGTATTGTAACTGTCTCCTTCCCTTCATACAAAAAAAAAAAATTTTCTTTTTTTTTCATTCTGTCCTTCTTTATTTTAAGGAATCTGAAAATATTGACATCCTTCCAAGCAGTGAAGCATCTCTGAAAGTGGACCACGACAAAAGAATCACAACACCATTTATGACAAAATATGAACGAGCTCGAGTGCTTGGTACAAGGGCCTTACAAATAGCGTGAGTTATTTTTGTGTTGTGCATTTTGTAAATTTTTATATTTATATTTACGTGCTGGTGGCACGTAAAAGCACCCACTACACTCTCAGAGTGGTTGGCGGTAGGAAGGGCATCCAGCTATAGAAACTCTGCCAAATCAGATTGAAGCCTGGTGCAGCCTTCTGGCTTGCCAGTCCTCAGTCAAATCGTCCAACCCATGCTAGCATGGAAAGCAGACATTAAACGATGATGACGATGATGATATTTTTTTTTTGTAAGCTGGAAGTGTGGACATGTTTTTGAAGAACATTGGAAATGAACGGCACCGTTTGTATGATAGTGTGAATGGTTTTACAACAACTGTGTGATGTCAAGTCAGAGAGTCACAATCATGCAGATATGGGTCCATGTTGTTGCCATGTTAAAAGCACCCAGTACACTCTGAAAAATGGTTGGCTTGGGAGAACATTCAGTTTTAGAAACCAAGTCAAAACACATTACTGGAGCCAGTTATTCCAGCCCTAGCCAAACTGTCCAATCCATGCCAGCATGGAATAAATAATGATGATGTGCTTCTTTTAGTTTCTGTCTGCCAGATCCACTCACAAAGCTTTGGTCAGCCCAGGACTATAGTAGTGAGTGCCATGCAGTACCGAAACCCTGTGGTTAAGAAACAAACTTCTCTGCCACACACTCCATGCCTGTGTCTTCTGTTTTGTAATGAATGATTAAACTCAATCAACTTTTGAACTGCAGGATGTGTGCTCCAGTCATGGTCGAACTCGAAGGTGAAACAGATCCATTACAGATAGCTATGAAGGAACTCAAGTATGTATTATTTTCATTAACCACTTCTCTGATTGGCTTAGATGAGTGGGATTAATATGGTCGGTTCTTCTGTTTGGACTTTTTTTTTATTTTGGTGTAGAAAGCATCATCAAAGGATTGGAAGATGTGTTTCTCAATTGTATAAACTAGTAAAGGGTGCCAATCACTGTATTTATCCATATAAATACGTTGCGCTGTTTTATTCTAGATTTTAATTTGTACAGGAACAAAGCTAAAACGGTGAAGGGGAGAAAATTTTTACTGAGACAACATTAAATTAGAATGTGATATGGATAAGTAAATCTGGAAGGTAGTCTTAATCAGCCCTTTAGCATTCAAAATGGCAATATCAGATTCAAATATTCTACTGGTTTTACGTTGATCTGAGCCAGATCCAGCTGTAAGAGCCATGCCAAGACTGACCATCCCTGTGCTGGTGCCATGTGAAAAGCACTCAGTCCACTCTGCTGGGTGGTTGGTGTTAGGAGGGGCAGCCAGGTGTAAAAATCATTCCAAAACAAACACCAAAGCTTGGTCAGCTCCTGTCAAATTGTCTGACCCATGCCAACATGGAAAGCAGATGTTGAATTATGATTTATTCATTATAATCAAGCTGTTCTGCAAGAATCTCCTCAATTTTTACATACAACACTCTGTTTACCTGGATTTGCATCAGAGAATTCCTCTGTGCCATGTCTTTCTGGGTTTCTTTCTACCTCTGAGACAAGGTAAAAAGCTTAACTTCAAACATTTAGCATCACCTTCCTGCAGGTCATGATTTAATGCATTCAGTATGCACAGGTGTGGATGTGTGGTTAAGAAGCTTGCTTTCCAGGCCGCATGGGAATGAGTTCAATCTCACTGTGCAGCATCTTGGACAAGATGTGATTTCTATTATAGCCCCAGATCTACAAAAGTATATGGTAGATGGAAATGGAAGAAGCCCATTGTGTCTATATATATGTGTATATATATATATATATATATATATATATATATATCATCATCATCATCATCATCATCGTTTAACGTCCGCTTTCCATGCTAGCATGGGTTGGACGATTTGACTGAGGACTGGTGAAAGCGGATGGCAACACCAGGCTCCAGTCTGATTTGGCAGAGTTTCTACAGCTGGATGCCCTTCCTAACGCCAACCACTCAGAGAGTGTAGTGGGTGCTTTTACGTGTCACCTGCACGAAAACGGCCACGCTCGAAATGGTGTCTTTTATGTGCCACCCGCACAAGCCAGTCCAGGGGCACTGGCAACGATCTCGCTCGAAAATCCTACGGAAGCTAGTCAGGCGGTACTGGCAACGGCCACGCTCAAAATGGTGCATCTCATGTGCCACCCGCACAAGAACCAGTCCAGGGGCACTGGCAACGATCTTACTTGGCTTGCCGGGTCTTCTCACGCACAGCACATTTCCAAAGGTCTCGGTCAGTAGTCATCGCCTTGGTGAGGCCCAATGTACAAAGGTCTTGCCTCACCACCTCAGCCCAGGTCTTCCTGGGCCTACCTCTTCCACGGGTTCCCTCAACTGTTAGGGTGTGGCACTTTTCACGCAGCTATCCTCATCCATTCTCACCACATGTCCATACCAGCGCAATCGTCTCTCTTGCACAAAACAACTGATGCTTCTAATGTTCAGCTTTTCTCTCAAGATACTTACACTCTGACGGGTATTCACATTGACATTACACATCCAACGGAGCATACTGGCTTCATTCCTTGCGAGCTTACGTATGTCCTCAGCAGTTACAGCCCATATTTCACTGCCATGTAGCATGGCTGTTCGTACGCATGCGTCATACAGTCTGCCTTTTACTCTGAGTGAGAGTCCCTTTGTCGCCAGCAGGGGTAAGAGCTCTCTAAACTTTGCCCAGGCTATTCTTATTCTAGCAGCTACACTTTCAGCGCACCCACCCCCACTACTAACTTGGTCGCCCAGATAGCGGAAGCTATCGACTACCTCTAGTTTTTCACCCTGGAATGAGATAGAAGTTGTTTCCTGTTTGTTTACAGTCTTTATTGCACCTGAACATCTGCCACATACAAAAACTAACTTCCTAGTTAACCTGCCTTTGATGTTGCTGCACCTCTTATGTGTCCATAGCTTGCACCGGGTACATCTTATAGAGTTACTACCTACTCCTTTTCTACATACTGAGCAGGGCCATCTACCTGAAGGGGTTTGTGTTTTATCTACCTTCCTACTTATTAGGATTTTGGTTTTAGCTAGGTTGACTCTAAGGCCCTTCAATTCTAGACCTTGCTTCCACACCTGAAACTTCTCCTCTAGTTCTGATAGTGACTCCGCAATTAGGGCAAGGTCATCAGCATAGAGGAGCTCCCAGGGGCAACCTGTCTTGAACTCCTCTGTGATTGCCTGGAGGACTATGATAAATAAGAGGGGGCTGAGGACGGAACCTTGGTGGACCCCTACCTCTACCCGGAATTCATTGCTGTACTCATTTCCAACCCTCACCTTACTGGCAGCATCTCTGTACATGGCTCGCACAGCTCTCACTAACCATTCTTCTATCCCAAGTTTCCTCATTGACCACCAGATAAGGGATCGGGGGACCCTGTCAAAGGCTTTCTCCATGTCAACGAAAGCCAGGTACAGAGGTTTATCCTTAGCTAGGTATTTCTCCTGCAACTGTCTCACTAGAAATAAGGCATCAGTAGTGCTTTTACCTGGCACGAACCCAAACTGCATCTCATCTAAATTGATACATCTAAATAGATACATATATACATATATATGTATCTACAAATTCCATGCAGGTAAGGAAAAAATGTCCATTTAATGACGACGTTATTGTTAACTTGTGTTAAATCTGTTGCAGAGCGAGGAAAATTCCAATCATAATTCGCCGGTACTTACCTGATGGAAGCTACGAAGATTGGGCAATTGAAGAACTGATTATCACGGAATAACCCCCCACCCCAACCCCCACATACCTTTAGCATCCCCTTGTGTAATATGTGATCTGTTGATGGACAGAAAATACAATTGTCATTTTACATAACATTATCATCATTACAAACTTTTTCATTAAACATAGAACCCAGGTTGCTGACAATTATGGGATTAATTTGTGACCTAAAGACAGTGCAGAACTTGCTTCTAATCATCCCTTAGAAATATTAAAAAAAAAAATAAACACATGATTCAGATTGTTTTTTATTCTTTGAAATAAAATTGCAGAAAATTTACAATTATAATGGCAAAATACACAGGTTCTTTTTTTGTTATGTTTTTTTTTTTTTTAAAGTTTTCCTTTTCTGATGATGTTAGAATTTCAGTTTGGCACAATAAGTGTATTAGGGCTTTAGATCTGACCAAATTGCAGAAACCTGTTACACATGTGACAGATGGGGGCGCAAAGCACAGGACCAGACGTGGAACATTTAAAAAGACACCAGGTTGTCCAGTGGCTAATAACCTACAATGTTTCTTTTTTAATTTCTTTCACAATGACCGAACATACGAAACGAACAAATGAACGAACGAACGAAAGAATGAATGAATGAATGAACGAACGAAAGAATGAATGAACAAACAAATGAACGAACGAACGAAAGAATGAATGAACGAACGAAAGAACGAAAGAATGAATGAACAAACAAATGAACGAACGAAAGAATGAATGAATGAACAAACAAATGAACGAACGAAAGAATGAATGAACGAACGAAAGAATAAATGAACGAAAGAATGAATGAACGAACGAAAGAATGAATGAACAAACAAATGAACGAAAGAATGAATGAACGAACGAAAGAATGAATGAACAAACGAACGAACGATAGAACGATCAAACGCACATATGTACGTACGTACGTACCTACGGACAAAAGAGCGAACGAACGAACGGACGTGCGTCCGTACGTACGAAAGAACGATAGAATGAATGAACGTACGTACGTTACTAAATACAAACGAACGTACGTGCGTTAGAATGACCGAACGTACGTACGTAATTTCGTTTGTTCCGTCGTACGTACGCTTGTTCGTTCGTATGTATGTACCTACATTTGTTCGTTCATTCGTTCGTTCTTACGTACGTACTTACGTTCTTTCGTGTTTCGTACGTACTTACGTTCTTTCATGTTTCGTACGTACGTTCCTTCGTTGCTATGTACGTACTTGCGTACATTCGTTCGTTTGTTCGTTCCTTCGTTGTTATGTACGTACGGACGTATTTACGTTCGTTCGTACGTAGGTACTTATATACGTACGGACGTATTTACGTTCGTTCGTACGTAAGTACTTATATACATAATTACGTTCGTTCTTACGTTCTTTCTTTCGTTCGTTCATACTTACGTACGTACGTACCTTCGTTCGTTCGTACTTACGTACGTTCTTTCCTTCGTTCGTACGTACGTTCATTCATTCGTTCGTACGTTCATTCTTACGTATGTACATACGTTCAATCGCTCGTTCCTTAATTTCTTTCCTTCGTATGTACGGACGTACGTTAGTTCTTCCGTTCGTACGTACGTATGTTCGTTCGATCGTTCCTACGTACGGATGTATGTACGTACGTTCGTTCGTTTGAGTTTTCGTTCGATCTTTCTTTCGTACGCACATGCGATCGGTCCTACGTACGTACGTTTGTTTGTTCATTCGTTCCTTCGTTTGTTCGTACATACTTACGTTCTTTCGTTTGCTCGATTGTTTTCTCGTTCGTCCATTCTTTCATTACTTCGCTCGTTCGTTCGTTCTTTCGTACGTACATACGTTTGTTCGTTCGTTCTTTCGAACGTACGTACATTCTTTCGTTCGTACGTACGTACGTTCGTTCGTACGTACGTACGTTCGTTCGTTCATACGTACATATGTACCTACTTATGTACGTTCGTTTGTACATACGTACGTTCAATTCTTTGTCCGTACGTACACGCACTTATACATACGTACGTACACGCACGTATACGAACGTACGTACACGTAGTGTTACGTACGTACGTACACACACGTATACGTACGTACAAGCACTTATACATACGTACGTACACGTAGTGCTACGTACGTACGTACACGCAGGTAAACACGTATACGTACGTACACGCACGTGCATGCATAGTATGTGTACGTATTATACATACGTGTACGTACGTATGTATATATACGTATTTATTTAATCTACGTATACGTATGGATATATACGCATGTATATATTCGTATGCATACGTATGTATATATATATATATATATATATATAAAAATACGTATACGTACGTATGTATATATACGTATTTATTTAATCTATGTATACGTTTGTATATATATGAACGTATGTATATATACGTATTCATTTAATTTTTAAACGTGGTAGCTTAATGACTTTAACCATTTTGTTTAGAAATCAGTGTGTTGTGTATACATGCATACAGGAAGAAGGTTGCAAACTAAGCTAGGAGTTATGCTACAGACAGATATTTAATAATCATCGTTATTATAAAGATTTATATCCCTGAAGTAATTTTGGCAAAACTAATTGAATATTGATTCTGTTTATGTCAACTGTATGATGATGATGATGATGAACTTTGCTTGCAGTTTTACAAAGTGAGTGCCTTCACTTCAACTATATCTTGCATACTCTCTCATTTCGAGTGAATGTCTATGTAAAAGATTGTCCTGTGCAGAGCTCTGAACTTGGCAATAAGTATTTCAGTTATTTTAATCTGTTTCCATTTCCTGTTAAATATCAATATCCATTTTTCCCCCCTGGAGAAACAATTATTACATTTGAAGTAATTTAAAAGACAAAAATCTTAGAAAAGTCCCGTCCAATCCATGGAAAGAAAAAAAACAAGATCGGACATAAATTTGATTTAGTTGTTTGTAAATAATTTTTCTTTTCTTATCCCCCACCCCAATTAACTCTTGCTGTCTCTGCAGCTAAAGTGACCAGTTCATTTCAATTCCATATATATACATACGTTCGTTAGTTCGTACGTTCGTTCATTCATTCATACGTATATACATATGTAACTACGTACGTTCGTTCGTTGGTTCTTTCGTTCGTTCATTTCGTTGGTTAGCTCGTACGTACATGCGAACGAACGATATGAACGAACAAACGAAAGAACGAACGAACGTACGTATATTCGTACGTATGTATGAATGAACGAACGTACGAACGAGCGAATCTACGTACATACGAACGAACGTACGTACGTACGTACGTACGAACGAAAGTACGTGCGTACGAACGAACGATCATACGTATGAACAAATGATCGAAGGGAGGAAAGAACGTGCGTACGGTTGTACCTGCGTGTACCTGTATGCATGTATTCATGTATACACAACACACGTACGTTCATTCGTTCGTTCTTACGTACGTACTTACGTTCTTTCATTCGTTTCTTTTTTGTTTCGTACATACGTGCGTACGTTCCTTCGTTGCTATGTACGTACTTGCGTACATTTGTTTGTTCGCTCGTTCGTTCGTACGTACGTACTTCCGTTCGCTCGTTCTTTCCTACGTACGTTCGTTCGTTTGTTCCGTCGTACGTACGCTTGTTCGTTCGTTCGTACGTATGTACCTACATTTGTTCGTTAATTCGTTTGTTCGATCGTTCGTTCCTTCTTTCGTTCGTTAGTTCTTACGTACGTACTTACGTTCATTCATTCGTTTCTTTCATGTTTCCTACGTACGTACATACGTGCGTACGTTAGTTCGTTCGTTCCTACGTACGTACGTGTGTACATTCGTTCGTTAGTTCGTTCCTTCGTTGTTACGTACGTACGGTCGTATTTACGTTCGTTAGTACGTAGGTACTTATATACGTACGTTCGTTCGTACGTACGTTATCACGTTCGTTCGATCGTTCGTTCGTACTTACGTACGTACCTTCATTCGTTCGTACTTACGTACGTTCGTTCGTTCTTTCGTTCTTACGTACGTAAGTTCATTCGTTACTTCGTTCGATCGTTCGTACGTACGTTCTTTCATTCGTACGTACGTACTCTCGTTCGTACGCTCATTCTTACGTATGTACGTACATACGTACAATCGTTCTTTCGTTCCTACGTACGTACGTTTGTTTGTTCATTCGTTCCTTCGTTTGTTCGTACATACGTACGTTCTTTCGTTTGCTCGATCGTTCTCTCGTTCGTTCGTCCATTCTTTCGTTACTTCCTTCGTTCTTTCGCTCGTTCGTTCATTCGTTTGCTTGTTTCGTTCGTTCGTTCTTTCGTTACATCCTTCGTTCTTTCGCTCGTTCGTTCATTCGTTTGTTTGTTTCGTTCGTTCGTTACTTCTTTCGTTCTTTCGTTTGTTTGTTTCATTCGTTCTTTCGTTCGTTCGTTTGTTTCGTTCTTCCGTACGTACGTACGATCATTCGTTCGTTCGTTCCTTCGCACGTACGTACGTACGTTTGTTCGTTCGTTCATTCTTTCGTACGTACGTACATTCTTTCATTCAATCGTTCGTTCATTCTTTCGTACGTTCGTTCGTTCGTTCGAACGTACTTGCGTTAGTTTGTTCGTTCGTTCGTACATACGTGCGTACGCTTGTTAGTTTGTTCGTTCATACGTACGTACGTACATATGTACGTTCGTTTGTTCGTTCGTACATACGTACGTTCAATTCTTTGTTCGTTTTTTTTTTCGTACCTACGTACGTTCGTTCGTTCAATCGTTTGTTCGTACGTACGTACGTTCGTTCGTTCATTCATATATATGTACGTAGGAACATACGTACGTACGTTCGTTCGTAATTACGTTCCTTCTTTCGTTTATTCGTTCGTACGTACGGACGTTCTTTCCTTCCTTCGATCATTTGTTCATATGTACGTTCGTTCGTACGTATGTACATTCGTTCGTTCATACATTCGTACGTACGTTCGTTCGTTCATTCATACATATGTACGTACGAACATACGCACGCTCGTTCGTTCGTTCGTTCATTCATACATATGTAAGTACGAATATACCTACGTTCGTTCGTTCGTTCTTTCGTTCTTTCGTTTGTTAGTTCGTTAGTTCGTTCATATCGTTCGTTCACTCATTCGAAATGAACGAACGAACGATCGAACGTACGTATTTACATATATATATATGTATGAATGAATGCACGAACGAACGTAGGAACTAACGAACGTACGTACGAACGAACGTACGTACGAAAGAATGAATGAACAAACGAAATAATGAATGAACAAACTAACGACCGAACGAGCGAAAGGACAACCGAACGAACGAACGGATGTGCGTCCGTACGTACGAAAGAATGAACGAATGAACGTACGTACGTTCATAAGTAAGTACGTACGAACGAACGTACGAACGTTACTAAATACGAACGAACGTACGTGCATAAGAATAACCGAGCGTTCATTCGTTAATTCGTAAGAACGAACGAATGATCGAACAAACGAACGAACAAAGAAACGGAAGAACGTACGAAAGAACGAACAAACTAACGAACGTACGCACGAACGAAAGAATGTACGTACGAAAGAACGAACGAACAAAGAAACGTACGTTCGAAGGAACGAACGAATAAACGAACGAACGAACGAATGATCGTACATACGTACGGAACAACGAAACAAACGAACGATCGAACGAAACAAACGAACGAGCGAAAGAACGAACGAAGGAACGAAAGAATGGTCGAACGAACGATCGAGCAAACGAAAGAACGTACGTACGTATGTACGAACAAACGAAGGAACGAATGAACAAACAAATGTACGTATGTAGGACCAATCGCATGTGCGTACGAAAGAAAGATCGAACGAAAAAACAAACGAACGTACGTACGTACGAACGAACGAACGTACGTACATACATCCGTACGTAGGAACGATCGAACGAACGTACGTACGTACGAACGAAAGAACTAACGTACGTACGAACAAACGAACGATTGAACGTACGAACGAGCGTACGTACGTACGTACGAACGATCGAACGAACGAATGAAGGAAAGAACGAAGTAACGAATGAACGTACGTAAGAACGAACGAACGTACGTAAGAACGAAGGAACGTACGTATGTACGTAAGAACGAACGTAATTACGTACGTACGAGCGAACGTACGTATGTACGTATATAAGTACCTACGTACGAACGAACAAGCGTACGTACGACGGAACAAACGAACGAACGAAAGTACGTAGGAACGAACGAACAAACGAAAGTACGTACGTTCTTTCGTTCGTACGTACGTAGGTTCGTTCGCTCGTTCCTACGTACGGTTGTATGTACTTACGTTCGTTTGTTTTTTCGTTCGATCTTTCTTTCGTTCGCACATGCGTTCGGTCCTACGTACGTACGTTTGTTTGTTCATTCGTTCCTTCGTTTGTTCGTACATACGTACGTTCTTTCGTTTGCTCGATCGTTCTCTCGTTCGTTCGTCCATTCTTTCGTTACTTCCTTCGTTCTTTCGCTCGTTCGTTCATTCGTTTGTTTGCTTCGTTCGTTTGTTCTTTCGTTCGTTCGTTTGTTTCGTTCTTCTGTACGTACGTACGATCATTCGTTCGTTCGTTCCTTCGCACGTCTGTACGTACATTTGTTCCTTCGTTCGTTCTTTCGTACGTACGTACATTCTTTCTTTCAATCGTTCGTTCATTCTTTCGTACGTTCGTTCGTTCGAACGTACGTGCGTTAGTTTCTTCGTTCGTTCGCACGTTCTTTCGTACGTACGTTCTTTCGTTCATTCGTTCGTACGTACGTTCGTTCGTTCGTACATACGTGCGTACGCTTGTTAGTTTGTTCGTTCATACGTACGTACGTACATATGTACGTTCGTTTGTTCGTTCGTACATACGTACGTTCAATTCTTTGTTCGTTTTTTTTTCGTACCTACGTACGTTCGTTCGTTCAATCGTTTGTTCGTACGTACGTACGTTCGTTCGTTCATTCATATATATGTACGTAGGAACATACGTGCGTACGTTCGTTCGTAATTACGTTCCTTCTTTCGTTTATTCGTTCGTACGTACGGACGTTCTTTCCTTCCTTCGATCATTTGTTCATACGTACGTTCGTTCGTACGTATGTACATTCGTTCATTCATACATATGTACGTACGAACATACGCACGCTCGTTCGTTCGTTCGTTCATTCATACATATGTAAGTACGAATATACCTACGTTCGTTCGTTCGTTCTTTCGTTTGTTAGTTCGTTAGTTCGTTCATATCGTTCGTTCGCTCATTCGAATTGAACGAACGAACGATCGAACGTACGTATTTACATATATATATATGTATGAATGAATGCACGAACGAACGTAGGAACTAACGAACGTACGTACGTACGAACGAACGTACGTACGAAAGAATGAATGAACAAACGAAAGAATGAATGAACAAACAAAAGAACGATCAAACGCACGTACGTGCGTAAGCACATATGTACGTAGGTACGTACGAATGAATTAATGTACGTACCTACGGACAAAAGAGCGAACGAATGAACAAACTAACGAGCGAAAGGACAACCGAACGCACGAACGAACGGATGTGCGTCCGTACGTACGAACGAATGAACGAATGATAGAACGAATGAACGTACGTACGTTCATAAGTAAGTACGTACGAACGATCCAACGAACGAACGTACGTACGTTACTAAATACGAACGAACGAACGTACGTGCGTAAGAATAACCGAACGTTCATTCGTTAATTCGTAAGAACGAACGAACGATCGAACAAACGAACGAACAAAGAAACGGAAGAACGTACGAAAGAACAAACAAACTAACGAACGTACGCACGAACGAACGAACAAAGAAACGTACGTTCGAAGGAACGAACGAATAAACGAACGAACGAACGAATGATCGTACGTACGTACGGAAGAACGAAACAAACGAAAGAACGATCGAACGAAACAAACGAACGAGCGAAAGAACGAACGAAGTAACGAAAGAATGGTCGAACGAACGAACGAGACAACGATCGAGCAAACGAAAGAACGTACGTACGTATGTACGAACAAACGAAGGAACGAATGAACAAACAAATGTACGTATGTAGGACCGATCGCATGTGCGTACGAAAGAAAGATCGAACGAAAAAACAAACAAACGTACGTACGTACGAACGAACGAACGTACGTACTTACATCCGTACGTAGGAACGATCGAACGAACGTACGTACGTACGAACGAAAGAACTAACGTACGTACGAACAAACGAACAATTGAACGTACGAACGAGCGTACGTACGTATGAATGAACGTACGTACGTACGAACGATCGAACGAACGAATGAAGGAAAGAACGAAGTAACGAATGAACGTACGTAAGAACGAACGTACGTATGTACGTAAGAACGAACGTAATTACGTACGTACGAGCGAACGTACGTATGTACGTATATAAGTACCTACGTACGAACGAACAAGCGTACGTACGACGGAACAGACGAACGAACGAAAGTACGTAGGAACGAACGAACAAACGAAAGTACGTACGTACGAACGTACGTTCGGTCATTCTAACGCACGTACGTTCTTTTGTTCGTTCGTTCGTATTTAGTAACGTACGTACGTGCGTTCGTACGTACTTACTTATGAACGTACGTACGTTCATTCATTCTATCGTTCGTTCGTTCTTTCGTACGTACGTACGCACATCCGTTCGTTCGTACGTGCGTTCGGTTGTCCTTTCGTTCGTTCGTTAATTTGTTCGTTCGGTCGTTAGTTTGTTCATTCGTTCGCTCTTTTGTCCGTAGGTACGTACGTACGTACGTGCATTAATTCATTCGTACGTACGTACATATGTGCTTACGTACGTACGTGCGTTTGATCGTTCTATCGTTTGTTCATTCGTTCTTTCGTTCGTTCGTTCGATCATTCATTCGTTCGTTTGTTCGCTCGCTCGTTCGTTCGTACGTACGTTCTTTCGTTTGTTCCGTCGTACTTACGCTTGTTCTTTCGTACGTATGTACCTACATTTGTTCGTTAATTCGTTTGTTCGATCGTTCGTTCCTTCTTTCGTTCGTTCGTTCTTACGTACGTACTTACGTTCATTCATTCGTTTCTTTCATGTTTCCCACGTACGTACATACGTGCGTACGTTAGTTCGTTCGTTCCTACGTACGTACGTGTGTACATTCGTTCGTTAGTTCGTTCATTTGTTTGTTCGTTCCTTCGTTGTTACGTACGTACGGTCGTATTTACGGTCGTATTTACGTTCGTTAGTACGTAGGTACTTATATACGTACGTTCGTTCGTACGTACGTTATCACGTTCGTTCGTTCTTACGTTCGTTCGATCGTTCGTTCGTACTTACGTACGTACCTTCGTTCGTTCGTACTTACGTACGTTCGTTCGTTCTTTCGTTCTTACGTACGTAAGTTCATTCGTTACTTCGTTCGTTCGTTCGATCGTTCGTACGTACGTTCTTTCATTCGTACGTACGTACGCTCGTTCGTACGTTCATTCTTACGTATGTACGTACATACGTTCAATCGTTCTTTCGTTCCTTAATTTCGTACGTTAGTTCTTTCATTCGTACGTACGTACGTTCGTTCGCTCGTTCCTACGTACGGTTGTATGTACTTACGTTCGTTTGTTTTTTCGTTCGATCTTTCTTTCGTTCGCACATGCGTTCGGTCCTACGTACGTACGTTTCTTTGTTCATTCGTTCCTTCGTTTGTTCGTACATACGTACGTTCTTTTGTTTGCTCGATCGTTCTCTCGTTCGTTCGTCCATTCTTTCGTTACTTCCTTCGTTCTTTCGCTCGTTCGTTCATTCGTTTGTTTGTTTCGTTCGTTTGTTTTTTCGTTCGTTCGTTTGTTTCGTTCTTCCGTACGTACGTACGATCATTCGTTTGTTCGTTCCTTCGCACGTACGTACGTACATTTGTTCGTTCGTTCGTTCTTTCGTACGTACGTACATTCTTTCTTTCAATCGTTCGTTCATTCTTTCGTACGTTCGTTCTTTCGAACGTACGTGCGTTAGTTTGTTCGTTCGTTCGCATGTTCTTTCGTACGTACGTTCTTTCGTTCATTCGTTCGTTCGTACGTTCGTTCGTTCGTACATACGTACGTTCAATTCTTTGTTCGTTTTTTTTTCGTACCTACGTACGTTCGTTCGTTCAATCGTTTGTTCGTACGTACGTACGTTCGTTCGTTCATTCATATATATGTACGTAGGAACATACGTACGTACGTTCGTTCGTTCATTCATATATATGTACGTAGGAACATACGTACGTACGTTCGTTCGTAATTACGTTCCTTCTTTCGTTTATTCGTTCGTACGTACGGACGTTCTTTCCTTCCTTCGATCATTTGTTCATACGTACGTTCGTTCGTACGTATGTACATTCGTTCGTTCATACATTCGTACGTACGTACGTTCGTTCGTTCATTCATACATATGTACGTACGAACATACGCACGCTCGTTCGTTCGTTCGTTCATTCATACATATGTAAGTACGAATATACCGACGTTCATTCGTTCGTTCTTTCGTTCTTTCGTTTGTTAGTTCGTTAGTTCGTTCATATCGTTCGTTCGCTCATTCGAAATGAACGAACGAACGATCGAACGTACGTATTTACATATATATATATGTATTAATGAATGCACGAACGAACGTAGGAACTAACGAACGTACGTACGAACTAACGAACGTACGTACGTACGAACGAACGTACGTACGAAAGAATGAATGAACAAACGAAAGAATGAATGAACAAAGGAAAGAACGATCAAACGCACGTACGTGCGTAAGCACATATGTACGTAGGTAGGTACGTACGTAAGCACATATGTACGTAGGTACGTACGAATGAATTAATGTACGTACGTACGTACCTACGGACAAAAGAGCGAACGAATGAACAAACTAACGACCGAACGAGCGAAAGGACAACCGAACGCACGCACGAACGAACGAACGGATGTGCGTCCGTACGTACGAAAGAATGAACGAATGATAGAACGAATGAACGTACGTACGTTCATAAGTAAGTACGTACGAACGATCCAACGAACGAACGTACGTACGTTACTAAATACGAATGAACGAACGAACGTACGTGCGTAAGAATAACCGAACGTTCATTCGTTAATTCGTAAGAACGAACGAACGATCGAACAAACGAACGAACAAAGAAACGGAAGAACGTACGAAAGAACGAACAAACTAACGAACGTACGCACGAACGAAAGAATGTACGTACGAAAGAACGAACGAACAAAGAAACGTACGTTCGAAGGAAGGAACGAATAAACGAACGAACGAACGAATGATCGTACGTACGTACGGAAGAACGAAACAAACGAACGAACGATCGAACGAAACAAACGAACGAGCGAAAGAACGAACGAAGTAACGAAAGAATGGTCGAACGAACGAACGAGACAACGATCGAGCAAACGAAAGAACGTATGTACGTATGTACGAACAAACGAAGGAACGAATGAACAAACAAATGTACGTATGTAGGACCGATCGCATGTGCGTACGAAAGAAAGATCGAACGAAAAATCAAACGAACGTACGTACATACATCCGTACGTAGGAACGATCGATCGAACGTACGTACGTACGAACGAAAGAACTAACGTACGTCCGTACGTACGAACAAACGAACGATTGAACGTACGAACGAGCGTACGTACGTATGAATGAACGTACGTACGAACGAAAGAACTAACGTACGTCCGTACGTACGAACAAACGAACGATTGAACGTACGAACGAGCGTACGTACGTATGAAACGTACGTATGTACGAACGATCGAACGAACGAATGAAGGAAAGAACGAAGTAACGAATGAACGTACGTAAGAACGAACGTAAATACGTCCGTACGTACGTAACTACGAAGGAACGAACAAACAAATGAACTAACGAACGAATGTACGCAAGTACGAACGAAGGAACGAATTAACGAACAAATGTAGGTACATACGTACGAACGAACAAGCGTACGTACGACGGAACAAACGAACGAACGAAAGTACGTAGGAACGAACGAACAAACGAAAGTACGTACGTTCGGTCATTCTAACGCACGTACTTTATTTCGTTCGTTCGTTCGTATTTAGTAACGTACGTACGTTCGTTCGTACGTACTTACTTATGAACGTACGTACGTTCATTCATTCTATCGTTCGTTCGTTCTTTCGTACGTACGTACGCACATCCGTTCGTTCGTACATGCGTTCGGTTGTCCTTTCGTTCGTTCGTTAATTTGTTCGTTCGGTCGTTAGTTTGTTCATTCGTTCGCTCTTTTGTCCGTAGGTACGTACGTACGTGCGTTAATTCATTCGTACGTACGTACATATGTGCTTACGTACGTACGTGCGTTTGATCGTTCTATCGTTTGTTCATTCGTTCTTTCGTTCGTTCGATCATTCATTCGTTCGTTTGTTCGCTCGCTCGTTCGTTCGTTCGTTTGTTCCGTCGTACGTACGCTTGTTCGTTCGTACGTATGTACCTACATTTGTTCGTTAATTCGTTTGTTCGATCGTTCGTTCGTTCTTACGTACGTACTTACGTTCATTCATTCGTTTCTTTCATGTTTCCTACGTACGTACATACGCGCGTACGTTAGTTCGTTCGTTCCTACGTACGTACATGTGTACATTCGTTCGTTAGTTCGTTCATTTGTTTGTTCGTTCCTTCGTTGTTACGAACGTACGGTCGTATTTACGTTCGTTAGTACGTAGGTACTTATATACGTGCGTTCGTTCGTACGTACGTTATCACGTTCGTTCGTTCTTACGTTCGTTCGATCGTTCGTTCGTACTTACGTACGTACCTTCGTTCGTTCGTTCTTTCGTACGTAAGTTCATTCGTTACTTCGTTCGTTCGTACGTTCTTCCATTCGTACGTACGTACGCTCGTTCGTACGTTCATTCTTACGTATGTACGTACATACGTTCTTTCGTTCGTTCGTTCCTTAATTTCGTACGTTAGTTCTTTCGTTCGTACGTACGTACGTTCGTTCGCTCGTTCCTACGTACGGTTGTATGTACTTACGTTCGTTTGTTTTTTCGTTCGATCTTTCTTTCGTTCGCACATGCGTTCGGTCCTACGTACGTACGTTTGTTTGTTCATTCGTTCCTTCGTTTGTTTGTACATACGTACGTTCTTTCGTTTGCTCGATCGTTCTCTCGTTCGTTCGTCCATTCTTTCGTTACTTCCTTCGTTCTTTCGCTCGTTCGTTCATTCGTTTGTTTGTTTCGTTCGTTCGTTCTTTCGTTACTTCCTTCGTTCTTTCGCTCGTTCGTTCATTCGTTTGTTTGTTTCGTTCGTTCGTTACTTCTTTCGTTCTTTCGCTCGTTCGTTCATTCGTTTGTTTGTTTCGTTCGTTCGTTCGTTTGTTTCGTTCTTCCGTACGTACGTACGATCATTCGTTCGTTCGCACGTACGTACGTACGTTTGTTCGTTCGTTCGTTCGTTCTTTCGTACGTACGTACATTCTTTCTTTCAATGGTTCGTTCATTCTTTCGTACGTTCCTTCGTTCGAACGTACGTGCGTTAGTTTGTTCGTTCGTTCGCACGTTCTTTCGTACGTACGTTCTTTCGTTCATTCGTTCGTACGTACGTTCGTTCAATCGTTTGTTCGTACGTACGTACGTTCGTTCGTTCATTCATATATATGTACGTAGGAACATACGTACGTACGTTCGTTCGTAATTACGTTCCTTCTTTCGTTTATTCGTTCGTACGTACGGACGTTCTTTCCTTCCTTCGATCATTTGTTCATACGTACGTTCGTTCGTACCTATGTACATTCGTTCGTTCATACATTCGTACGTACGTACGTTCGTTCGTTCATTCATACATATGTACGTACGAACATACGCACGCTCGTTCGTTCGTTCGTTCATTCATACATATGTAAGTACGAATATACCTACGTTCTTTCGTTCGTTCTTTCGTTCTTTCGTTTGTTAGTTCGTTAGTTCGTTCATATCGTTCGTTCGCTCATTCGAAATGAACGAACGAACGATCGAACGTACGTATTTACATATATATATATGTATGAATGAATGCACGAACGAACGTAGGAACTAACGAACGTACGTACGAACTAACGAACGTACGTACGTACGAACGAACGTACGTACGAACGAACGTACGTACGAAAGAATGAATGAACAAACGAAAGAACGATCAAACGCACGTACGTGCGTAAGCACATATGTACGTAGGTACGTACGAATGAATTAATGTACGTACGTACGTACCTACGGACAAAAGAGCGAACGAATGAACAAACTAACGACCGAACGAGCGAAAGGACAACCGAACGCACGAACGAACGAGCGAACGGATGTGCGTCCGTACGTACGAAAGAATGAATGAATGATAGAACGAATGAACGTACGTACGTTCATAAGTAAGTACGTACGAACGATCCAACGAACGAAGTACGTACGTTACTATATACGAACGAACGTACGTTCGTAAGAATAACCGAACGTTCATTCGTTAATTCGTAAGAACGAACGAACGATCGAACAAACGAACGAACGATCGAACAAACGAACGAACAAAGAAACGGAAGAACGTACGAAAGAACGAACAAACTAACGAACGTACGCACGAACGAAAGAATGTACGTACGAACGAATGATCGTACGTACGTACGGAAGAACGAAACAAACGAACGAACGATCGAACGAAACAAACGAACGAGCGAAAGAACGAACGAGGTAACGAAAGAATGGTCGAACGAACGAACGAACGAGACAACGATCGAGCAAACGAAAGAACGTACGTACGTATGTACGAACAAACGAAGGAACGAATGAACAAACAAATGTACGTATGTAGGACCGATCGCATGTGCGTACGAAAGAAAGATCGAACGAAAAAACAAACGAACGTACGTACGTACGAACGAACGAACGCACGTACATACATCCGTACGTAGGAACGATCGAACGAACGTACGTACGAACGAACGAGCGAGCGAACAAACGAACGAATGAATGATCGAACGAAAGAACGAATGAACAAACGATAGAACGATCAAACGCACGTACGTACGAATGAATTAATGCACGTACGTACGTACGTACCTACGGACAAAAGAGCGAACGATTGAACGTACGAACGAGCGTACGTACGTATGAATGAACGTACGTACGTACGAACGATCGAACGAACGAATGAAGGAAAGAACGAAGTAACGAATGAACGTACGTAAGAACGAACGAACGTACGTAAGAACGAAGGAACGTACGTATGTACGTAAGAACGAACGTAATTACGTACGTACGAGCGAACGTACGTATGTATGTATATAAGTACCTACGTACGAACGAACAAGCGTACGTACGACGGAACAAACGAACGAACGAAAGTACGTAGGAACGAACGAACAAACGAAAGTACGTACGTTCGGTCATTCTAACGCACGTACGTTCTTTCGTTCGTTCGTTCGTATTTAGTAACGTACGTACGTTCGTTCGAACGTACTTACTTATGAACGTACGTACGTTCATTCATTCTATCGTTCGTTCGTTCTTTCGTACGTACGTACGCACATCCGTTCGTTCGTACGTGCGTTCGGTTGTCCTTTCGTTCGTTCGTTAATTTGTTCGTTCGGTCGTTAGTTTGTTCATTCGTTCGCTCTTTTGTCCGTAGGTACGTACGTACGTACGTACGTGCATTAATTCATTCGTACGTACGTACATATGTGCTTACGTACGTACGTGCGTTTGATCGTTCTATCGTTTGTTCATTCGTTCTTTCGTTCGTTCGTTCGATCATTCATTCGTTCGTTTGTTCGCTCGCTCGTTCGTTCGTACGAACGTTCGTTCGTTTGTTCCGTCGTACATACGCTTGTTCGTTCGTACGTATGTACCTACATTTGTTCGTTAATTCGTTTGTTCGATCATTCGTTCCTTCTTTCGTTCGTTCGTTCTTACGTACGTACTTACGTTCATTCATTCGTTTCTTTCATGTTTCCTACGTACGTACATACGTGCGTACGTTAGTTCGTTCGTTCCTACGTACGTACGTGTGTACATTCGTTCGTTAGTTCGTTCCTTCGTTGTTACGTACATACGGTCGTATTTACGTTCGTTAGTACGTAGGTACTTATATACGTACGTTCGTTCGTACGTACATTATCACGTTCGTTCGATCGTTCGTTCGTACTTACGTACGTACCTTCGTTCGTTCGTACTTACGTACGTTCGTTCGTTCTTACGTACGTTCGTTCGTTCTTTCGTTCTTACGTACGTAAGTTCATTCGTTACTTCGTTCGTTCGTTCGTTCGTTCGATCGTTCGTACGTACGTTCTTTCATTCGTACGTACGTACGCTCGTTCGTACGTTCATTCTTACGTATCTACGTACATACGTTCAATCGTTCTTTCGTTCCTTAATTTCGTACGTTAGTTCTTTCGTTCGTACGTACGTAGGTTCGTTCGCTCGTTCCTACGTACGGTTGTATGTACTTACGTTCGTTTGTTTTTTCGTTCGATCTTTCTTTCGTTCGCACATGCGTTCTGTCCTACGTACGTACGTTTGTTTGTTCATTCGTTCCTTCGTTTGTTCGTACATACGTACGTTCTTTCGTTTGCTCGATCGTTCTCTCGTTCGTTCGTCCATTCTTTCGTTACTTCCTTCGTTCTTTCGCTCGTTCGTTCATTCGTTTGTTTGCTTCGTTCGTTTGTTCTTTCGTTCGTTCGTTTGTTTCGTTCTTCCGTACGTACGTACGATCATTCGTTCGTTCGTTCCTTCACACGTACGTACGTACATTTGTTCCTTCGTTCGTTCTTTCGTACGTACGTACATTCTTTCTTTCAATCGTTCGTTCATTCTTTCGTACGTTCGTTCGTTCGAACGTACGTGCGTTAGTTTCTTCGTTCGTTCGCACGTTCTTTCGTACGTACGTTCTTTCGTTCATTCGTTCGTACGTACGTTCGTTCGTTCGTACATACGTGCGTACGCTTGTTAGTTTGTTCGTTCATACGTACGTACGTACATATGTACGTTCGTTTGTTCGTTCGTACATACGTACGTTCAATTCTTTGTTCGTTTTTTTTTCGTACCTACGTACGTTCGTTCGTTCAATCGTTTGTTCGTACGTACGTACGTTCGTTCGTTCATTCATATATATGTACGTAGGAACATACGTGCGTACGTTCGTTCGTAATTACGTTCCTTCTTTCGTTTATTCGTTCGTACGTACGGACGTTCTTTCCTTCCTTCGATCATTTGTTCATACGTACGTTCGTTCGTACGTATGTACATTCGTTCATTCAT
The DNA here is from genome assembly GCF_046866305.1 of Octopus bimaculoides. Lineage (NCBI taxonomy): Eukaryota > Metazoa > Mollusca > Cephalopoda > Octopoda > Octopodidae > Octopus > Octopus bimaculoides. Next base: position 2,032,703 of record NC_142952.1, read on the forward strand.
ACATATGTACGTACGAACATACGCACGCTCGTTCGTTCGTTCGTTCATTCATACATATGTAAGTACGAATATACCTACGTTCGTTCGTTCGTTCTTTCGTTCTTTCGTTTGTTAGTTCGTTAGTTCGTTCATATCGTTCGTTCGCTCATTCGAATTGAACGAACGAACGATCGAACGTACGTATTTACATATATATATATGTATGAATGAATGCACGAACGAACGTAGGAACTAACGAACGTACGTACGTACGAACGAACGTACGTACGAAAGAATGAATGAACAAACGAAAGAATGAATGAACAAACAAAAGAACGATCAAACGCACGTACGTGCGTAAGCACATATGTACGTAGGTACGTACGAATGAATTAATGTACGTACGTACGTACCTACGGACAAAAGAGCGAACGAATGAACAAACTAACGAGCGAAAGGACAACCGAACGCACGAACGAACGGATGTGCGTCCGTACGTACGAACGAATGAACGAATGATAGAACGAATGAACGTACGTACGTTCATAAGTAAGTACGTACGAACGATCCAACGAACGAACGTACGTACGTTACTAAATACGAACGAACGAACGTACGTGCGTAAGAATAACCGAACGTTCATTCGTTAATTCGTAAGAACGAACGAACGATCGAACAAACGAACGAACAAAGAAACGGAAGAACGTACGAAAGAACAAACAAACTAACGAACGTACGCACGAACGAACGAACAAAGAAACGTAGGTTCGAAGGAACGAACGAATAAACGAACGAACGAACGAATGATCGTACGTACGTACGGAAGAACGAAACAAACGAAAGAACGATCGAACGAAACAAACGAACGAGCGAAAGAACGAACGAAGTAACGAAAGAATGGTCGAACGAACGAACGAGACAACGATCGAGCAAACGAAAGAACGTACGTACGTATGTACGAACAAACGAAGGAACGAATGAACAAACAAATGTACGTATGTAGGACCGATCGCATGTGCGTACGAAAGAAAGATCGAACGAAAAAACAAACAAACGTACGTACGTACGAACGAACGAACGTACGTACTTACATCCGTACGTAGGAACGATCGAACGAACGTACGTACGTACGAACGAAAGAACTAACGTACGTACGAACAAACGAACGATTGAACGTACGAACGAGCGTACGTACGTATGAATGAACGTACGTACGTACGAACGATCGAACGAACGAATGAAGGAAAGAACGAAGTAACGAATGAACGTACGTAAGAACGAACGTACGTATGTACGTAAGAACGAACGTAATTACGTACGTACGAGCGAACGTACGTATGTACGTATATAAGTACCTACGTACGAACGAACAAGCGTACGTACGACGGAACAGACGAACGAACGAAAGTACGTACGTACGAACGTACGTTCGGTCATTCTAACGCACGTACGTTCTATCGTTCGTTCGTTCGTATTTAGTAACGTACGTACGTTCGTTCGTACGTACTTACTTATGAACGTACGTACGTTCATTCATTCTATCGTTCGTTCGTTCTTTCGTACGTACGTACGCACATCCGTTCGTTCGTACGTGCGTTCGGTTGTCCTTTCGTTCGTTCGTTAATTTGTTCGTTCGGTCGTTAGTTTGTTGATTCGTTCGCTCTTTTGTCCGTAGGTACGTACGTACGTACGTGCATTAATTCATTCGTACGTACGTACATATGTGCTTACGTACGTACGTGCGTTTGATCGTTCTATCGTTTGTTCATTCGTTCTTTCGTTCGTTCGTTCGATCATTCATTCGTTCGTTTGTTCGCTCGCTCGTTCGTTCGTACGTACGTTCTTTCGTTTGTTCCGTCGTACTTACGCTTGTTCTTTCGTACGTATGTACCTACATTTGTTCGTTAATTCGTTTGTTCGATCGTTCGTTCCTTCTTTCGTTCGTTCGTTCTTACGTACGTACTTACGTTCATTCATTCGTTTCTTTCATGTTTCCCACGTACGTACATACGTGCGTACGTTAGTTCGTTCGTTCCTACGTACGTACGTGTGTACATTCGTTCGTTAGTTCGTTCATTTGTTTGTTCGTTCCTTCGTTGTTACATACGTACGGTCGTATTTACGGTCGTATTTACGTTCGTTAGTACGTAGGTACTTATATACGTACGTTCGTTCGTACGTACGTTATCACGTTCGTTCGTTCTTACGTTCGTTCGATCGTTCGTTCGTACTTACGTACGTACCTTCGTTCGTTCGTACTTACGTACGTTCGTTCGTTCTTTCGTTCTTACGTACGTAAGTTCATTCGTTACTTCGTTCGTTCGTTCGATCGTTCGTACGTACGTTCTTTCATTCGTACGTACGTACGCTCGTTCGTACGTTCATTCTTACGTATGTACGTACATACGTTCAATCGTTCTTTCGTTCCTTAATTTCGTACGTTAGTTCTTTCATTCGTACGTACGTACGTTCGTTCGCTCGTTCCTACGTACGGTTGTATGTACTTACGTTCGTTTGTTTTTTCGTTCGATCTTTCTTTCGTTCGCACATGCGTTTGGTCCTACGTACGTACGTTTGTTTGTTCATTCGTTCCTTCGTTTGTTCGTACATACGTACGTTCTTTTGTTTGCTCGATCGTTCTCTCGTTCGTTCGTCCATTCTTTCGTTACTTCCTTCGTTCTTTCGCTCGTTCGCTCATTCGTTTGTTTGTTTCGTTCGTTTGTTTTTTCGTTCGTTCGTTCGTTTCGTTCTTCCGTACGTACGTACGATCATTCGTTTGTTCGTTCCTTCGCACGTACGTACGTACATTTGTTCGTTCGTTCGTTCTTTCGTACGTACGTACATTCTTTCTTTCAATCGTTCGTTCATTCTTTCGTACGTTCGTTCTTTCGAACGTACGTGCGTTAGTTTGTTCGTTCGTTCGCACGTTCTTTCGTACGTACGTTCTTTCGTTCATTCGTTCGTTCGTACGTTCGTTCGTTCGTACATACGTACGTTCAATTCTTTGTTCGTTTTTTTTTTCGTACCTATGTACGTTCGTTCGTTCAATCGTTTGTTCGTACGTACGTACGTTCGTTCGTTCATTCATATATATGTACGTAGGAACATACGTACGTACGTTCGTTCGTTCATTCATATATATGTACGTAGGAACATACGTACGTACGTTCGTTCGTAATTACGTTCCTTCTTTCGTTTATTCGTTCGTACGTACGGACGTTCTTTCCTTCCTTCGATCATTTGTTCATACGTACGTTCGTTCGTACGTATGTACATTCGTTCGTTCATACATTCGTACGTACGTACGTTCGTTCGTTCATTCATACATATGTACGTACGAACATACGCACGCTCGTTCGTTCGTTCGTTCATTCATACATATGTAAGTACGAATATACCGACGTTCATTCGTTCGTTCTGTCGTTCTTTCGTTTGTTAGTTCGTTAGTTCGTTCATATCGTTCGTTCGCTCATTCGAAATGAACGAACGAACGATCGAACGTACGTATTTACATATATATATATGTATTAATGAATGCACGAACGAACGTAGGAACTAACGAACGTACGTACGAACTAACGAACGTACGTACGAACTAACGAACGTACGTACGTACGAACGAACGTACGTACGAAAGAATGAATGAACAAACGAAAGAATGAATGAACAAACGAAAGAACGATCAAACGCACGTATGTGCGTAAGCACATATGTACGTAGGTACGTACGAATGAATTAATGTACGTACGTACGTACCTACGGACAAAAGAGCGAACGAATGAACAAACTAACGACCGAACGAGCGAAAGGACAACCGAACGCACGAACGAACGAACGAACGGATGTGCGTCCGTACGTACGAAAGAATGAACGAATGATAGAACGAATGAACGTTCGTACGTTCATAAGTAAGTACGTACGAACGATCCAACGAACGAACGTACGTACGTTACTAAATACGAAGGAACGAACGAACGTACGTGCGTAAGAATAACCGAACGTTCATTCGTTAATTTGTAAGAACAAACGAACGAACAATGAAACGGAAGAACGTACGAAAGAACAAACAAACTAACGAACGTACGCACGAACGAACGAACAAAGAAACGTAAGTTCGAAGGAACGAACGAATAAACGAACGAACGAACGAACGAATAATCGTACGTACGTACGGAAGAACGAAACAAACGAACGAGCGAAAGAACGAACGAAGTAACGAAAGAATGGTCGAACGAACGAACGAGACAACGATCGAGCAAACGAAAGAACCTATGTACGAACAAACGAAGGAACGAATGAACAAACAAATGTACGTATGTAGGACCGATCGCATGTGCGTACGAAAGAAAGATCGAACGAAAAAACAAACGAACGTCCGTACGTACGAACGATCGAACGAACGAATGAAGGAAAGAACGAAGTAACGAATGAACGTACGTAAGAACGAACGAACGTACGTAAGAACGAACGAACGTACGTAAGAACGAACGAACGTACGTAAGAACGAACGAACGTACGTAAGAACGAACGAACGTACGTGTGTACGTAAGCACGAACGTAATTACGTACGTACGAGCGAACGTACGTATGTACGTATATAAGTACCTACGTACGAACGAACGTAAATACGTCCGTACGTACGTAACTACGAAGGAACGAACAAACAAATGAACTAACGAACGAATGTACGCAAGTACGAACGAATGAACGAAAGAAAGAACGAATTAACGAACAAATGTAGGTACATACGTACGAACGAACAAGCGTACGTACGACGGAACTAACGAACGAACGAAAGTACGTAGGAACGAACGAACAAACGAAAGAACGTACGTATGAACGTACGTTCGGTCATTCTAACGCACGTACGTTCTTTCGTTCGTTCGTTCGTATTTAGTAACGTACATACGTTCGTTCGTACGTACTTACTTATGAACGTACGTACGTTCATTCATTCTATCGTTCGTTCGTTCTTTCGTACGTACGTACGCACATCCGTGCGTTCGTACGTGCGTTCGGTTGTCCTTTCGTTCGTTCGGTCGTTAGTTTGTTCATTCGTTCGCTCTTTTGTCCGTAGGTACGTACGTACGTACGTGCATTAATTCATTCGTACGTACGTACGTGCGTTTGATCGTTCTATCGTTTGTTCATTTGTTTGTTCGTTCCTTCGTTGTTACGTACTACGGTCGTATTTACGTTCGTTAGTACGTAGGTACTTATATACGTACGTTCGTTCGTACGTACGTTATCACGTTCGTTCGTTCTTACGTTCGTTCGATCGTTCGTTCGTACTTACGTACGTACCTTCGTTCGTTCGTACTTACGTACGTTCGTTCGTTCTTTCGTTCTTACGTACGTAAGTTCATTCGTTACTTCGTTCGTTGGTTCGATCGTTCGTACGTACGTTCTTTCATTCGTACGTACGTACGCTCGTTCGTACGTTCATTCTTACGTATGTACGTACATACGTTCAATCGTTCTTTCGTTCCTTAATTTCGTACGTTAGTTCTTTCTTTCGTTCGTACGTACGTTCGTTCGCTCGTTCCTGCGTACGGTTGTATGTACTTACGTTCGTTTGTTTTTTCGTTCGATCCTTCTTTCGTTCGCACATGCGTTCGGTCCTACGTACGTACGTTTGTTTGTTCATTTGTTCCTTCGTTTGTTCGTACATACGTACGTTCTTTCGTTTGCTCGATCGTTCTCTCGTTCGTTCTTCCATTCTTTCGTTACTTCCTTCGTTCTTTCGCTCGTTCGTTCATTCGTTTGTTTGTTTCGTTCATTCGTTCTTTCGTTACTTCCTTCGTTCTTTCGCTCGTTCGTTCATTCGTTTGTTTGTTTCGTTCGTTCGTTACTTCTTTCGTTCTTTCGCTCGTTCGTTTGTTTGTTTCGTTCGTTCGTTCGTTTGTTTCGTTCTTCCGTACGTACGTACGATCATTCGTTCGTTCGTTCCTTCGCACGTACGAACGTACGTTTGTTCGTTCGTTCGTTCTTTCGTACGTACGTACATTCTTTCTTTCAATCGTTCGTTCATTCTTTCGTACGTTCGTTCGTTCGAACGTACGTGCGTTAGTTTGTTCGTTCGTTCGCACGTTCTTTTGTACGAACGTTATGTCGTTCATTCGTTCGTACATATGTTCGTTCGTTCGTACATACGTGCGTACGCTTGTTAGTTTGTTCGTTCATATGTACGTACGTACATATGTACGTTCGTTTGTTCGTTCGTACATACGTACGTTCAATTCTTTGTTCGTTTTTTTTTCGTACCTACGTACCTACGTACGTTCGTTTGTTCGTACGTACGTTCGTTCGCTCGTTCCTACGTACGGTTGTATGTACTTACGTTCGTTTGTTTTTTCGTTCGATCTTTATTTCGTTCGCACATGCGTTCGGTCCTACGTACGTACGTTTGTTTGTTCATTCGTTCCTTCGTTTGTTTGTACATACGTACGTTCTTTCGTTTGCTCGATCGTTCTCTCGTTCGTTCGTCCATTCTTTCGTTACTTCCTTCGTTCTTTCGCTCGTTCGTTCATTCGTTTGTTTGTTTCGTTCGTTCGTTCTTTCGTTACTTCCTTCGTTCTTTCGCTCGTTCGTTCATTCGTTTGTTTGTTTCGTTCTTTCGTACGTACGTACATTCTTTCTTTCAATGGTTCGTTCATTCTTTCGTACGTTCCTTCGTTCGAACGTACGTGCGTTAGTTTGTTCGTTCGTTCGCACGTTCTTTCGTACGTACGTTCTTTCGTTCATTCGTTCGTACGTACGTTCGTTCAATCGTTTGTTCGTACGTACGTACGTTCGTTCGTTCATTCATATATATGTACGTAGGAACATACGTACGTACGTTCGTTCGTAATTACGTTCCTTCTTTCGTTTATTCGTTCGTACGTACGGACGTTCTTTCCTTCCTTCGATCATTTGTTCATACGTACGTTCGTTCGTACGTATGTACATTCGTTCGTTCATACATTCGTACGTACGTACGTTCGTTCGTTCATTCATACATATGTACGTACGAACATACGCACGCTCGTTCGTTCGTTCGTTCATTCATACATATGTAAGTACGAATATACCTACGTTCTTTCGTTCGTTCTTTCGTTCTTTCGTTTGCTAGTTCGTTAGTTCGTTCATATCGTTCGTTCGCTCATTCGAAATGAACGAATGAACGATCGAACGTACGTATTTACATATATATATATGTATGAATGAATGCACGAACGAACGTAGGAACTAACGAACGTACGTACGAACTAACGAACGTACGTACGTACGTACGAACGAACGTACGTACGAACGAACGTACGTACGAGAGAATGAATGAACAAACGAAAGAACGATCAAACGCACGTACGTGCGTAAGCACATATGTACGTAGGTACGTACGAATGAATTAATGTACGTACGTACGTACCTACGGACAAAAGAGCGAACGAATGAACAAACTAACGACCGAACGAGCGAAAGGACAACCGAACGCACGAACGAACGAACGAACGGATGTGCGTCCGTACGTACGAAAGAATGAACGAATGATAGAACGAATGAACGTACGTACGTTCATAAGTAAGTACGTACGAACGATCCAACGAACGAAGTACGTACGTTACTATATACGAACGAACGTACGTTCGTAAGAATAACCGAACTAACGTACGTACGAACAAACGAACGATTGAACGTACGAACGAGCGTACGTACGTATGAATGAACGTACGTACGAACGAAAGAATGTACGTACGAAAGAATGAACGAACAAAGAAACGTACGTTCGAAGGAACGAACGAACGAATGATCGTAGGTACGTACGGAAGAACGAAACAAACGATCGAACGAAACAAACGAACGAGCGAAAGAACGAACGAGGTAACGAAAGAATGGTCGAACGAACGAACGAGACAACGATCGAGCAAACGAAAGAACGTACGTACGTATGTACGAACAAACGAAGGAACGAATGAACAAACAAATGTACGTATGTAGGACCGATCGCATGTGCGTACGAAAGAAAGATCGAACGAAAAAACAAACGAACGAACGAACGTACGTACATACATCCGTACGTAGGAACGATCGAACGAACGTACGTACGAACGAAAGAACTAACGTACGTACGAACAAACGAACGATTGAACGTACGAACGAGCGTACGTACGTATGAATGAACGTACGTACGAACGATCGAACGAATGAAGGAAAGAACGAAGTAACGAATGAACGTACGCAAGAACGAACGAACGTACGTATGTACGTAAGAACGAACGTAATTACGTACGTACGAGCGAACGTACGTATGTACGTATATAAGTACCTACGTACGAACGAACAAGCGTACGTACGACGGAACAGACGAACGAACGAAAGTACGTAGGAACGAACGAACAAACGAAAGTACGTACGTACGAACGTACGTTCGGTCATTCTAACGCACGTACGTTCTTTCGTTCGTATTTAGTAACGTACGTACGTTCGTTCGTACGTACTTACTTATGAACGTACGTACGTTCAATCATTCTATCGTTCGTGCGTTCTTTCGTACGTACGTACGCACATCCGTTCGTTCGTACGTGCGTTCGGTTGTCCTTTCGTTCGTTCATTAATTTGTTCGTTCGGTCGTTAGTTTGTTCATTCGTTCGCTCTTTTGTCCGTAGGTACGTACGTACGTGCATTAATTCATTCGTACTACGTACATATGTGCTTACGTACGTACGTGCGTTTGATCGTTCTATCGTTTGTTCATTCGTTCTTTCGTTCGTTCGTTCGATCATTCATTCGTTCGTTTGTTCGCTCGCTCGTTCGTTCGTTCGTTTGTTCCGTCGTACGTACGCTTGTTCGTTCGTACGTATGTACCTACATTTGTTCGTTAATTCGTTTGTTCGATCGTTCGTTCGTTCTTACGTACGTACTTTCGTTCATTCATTCGTTTCTTTCATGTTTCCTACGTACGTACATACGTGCGTACGTTAGTTCGTTCGTTCCTACGTACGTACGTGTGTACATTCGTTCGTTAGTTCGTTCATTTGTTTGTTCGTTCCTTCGTTGTTACGTACGTACGGTCGTATTTACGTTCGTTAGTACGTAGGTACTTATATACGTACGTTCGTTCGTACGTACGTTATCACGTTCGTTCGTTCTTACGTTCGTTCGATCGTTCGTTCGTACTTACGTACGTACCTTCGTTCTTTCGTACGTAAGTTCATTCGTTACTTCGTTCGTTCGTTCGTACGTACGTTCTTTCATTCGTACGTACGTACGCTCGTTCGTACGTTCATTCTTACGTATGTACGTACATACGTTCAATCGTTCTTTCGTTCGTTCGTTCCTTAATTTCGTACGTTAGTTCTTTCGTTCGTACGTACGTACGTTCGTTCGCTCGTTCCTACGTACGGTTGTATGTACTTACGTTCGTTTGTTTTTTCGTTCGCACATGCGTTCGGTCCTACGTACGTACGTTTGTTTGTTCATTCGTTCCATCGTTTGTTTGTACATACGTACGTTCTTTCGTTTGCTCGATCGTTCGTCCATTCTTTCATTACTTCCTTCGTTCTTTCGCTCGTTCGTTTATTCGTTTGTTTGTTTCGTTCGTTCGTTCTTTCGTACGTACGTACATTCTTTTTTTCAATCGTTCGTTCATTCTTTCGTACGTTCGTTCGTTCGAACGTACGTGCGTTAGTTTGTTCGTTCGTTCGCACGTTCTTTCGTACGTACGTTCTTTCGTTCGTACGTACGTTCGTTCGTTCGTACATACGTGCGTACGCTTGTTAGTTTGTTCGTTCATACGTACGTTCGGTCATTCTAACGCACGTACGTTCTTTCGTTCGTATTTAGTAACGTACGTACGTTCGTTCGTTCGTATTTAGTAACGTACGTACGTTCGTTCGTACGTACTTACTTATGAACGTACGTACGTTCATTCATTCTATCGTTCGTTCGTTCTTTCGTACTTACGTACGCACATCCGTTCGTTCGTACGTGCGTTCGTTAATTTGTTCGTTCGGTCGTTAGTTTGTTCATTCGTTCGCTCTTTTGTCCGTAGATACGTACGTGCATTAATTCATTCGTACGTACGTACATATGTGCTTACGTACGTACGTGCGTTTGATCGTTCTATCGCTTGTTCATTCGTTCATTCTTTGTTTTGTTCGTTAGTTTCGTACGTTCGTTCTTTCGATCGTTCGTTTGTTCGTTCGATCGTTAGTTCGTACGTACGTACCTATTTACGTACGTTCGTTCGTACGTACGTACATTCATTCTTTCGTTCATTTGCTCGTACGTACGTTCGTTAGTTCGTACGTTCATTCATTCATACGTATATACATATGTAAATACGTACGTTCGATCGTTCGTTCGTTGGTTCTTTCGTCCGTTCTTTTCGTTGGTAAGCTCGTACGTGCGAACGAATGAACAAACGAAAGAACGAACGAACGAACGTACATATATTCGTACTTACATATGTATAAATGAACGAACGAACGAAGGAGCGTGCGTATGTTCGTACGAACATATGAACGAACGAACGAACGTACGTACGAATGTACGTACGTACGTCCGAACGAAGGTACGTGCGTACGAACGAACGTACGTACGAACGAACGATCGTACGTATGAACAAATGATCGAAGGAAGGAAAGAACGTGTGTACGTATGTAAGTTCGTACGTACGAACGAATAAACGAAAGAACGAACGTACGTATGTTCCTACGAACGAACGAACTAACGACCTAATGAATGTACGTACGTACGTATGAAAGAACTAACGAACAAGGCAACGAACGAACGTCCGTACGTACGCACGAACGAAAGAACGTACGTACGAAAGAACAAAAGAATGAACGAACGATTGAACGAAAGCATGTATGTACGTACGAAAGAACGAACGAACAAACAAACATAAGTGCGAAGGAACTAACGAACGAACGATCGAGCAAACGAAAGAACGTACGTACGTATGTACGAACAAATGAAGGAACGAATGAACAAACAAATGTACGTACGTAGGAACGAACGCATATGTGAACGAAAAAACAAACGGACATACGTACGAACAAACAACGAAAGAACGATTGAACGTATGTACGTACATACGTAAGAATGGACGTACGAACGACCGAACGAACGAAGGAAATAACGAATTAACGAATGAACGTACGTACTTACGTACGTAAGAACGAACGAACGTACGTACGTATGTACGAACGAACGGAGGTACGTACGTAAGTACGAACGAACGAAAGAAAGAACGTAAGAACGAACGTAATTACGTACGTACGAACGAATGTACGTAGAGACGTATATAAGTACCTACGTACGAACGAATGTAAATACGTCCGTACGTACGTAACAACGAACAAAGAAATGAACGAATGAACTAACGAACGAATGTACGTACGTAGGAACGAACGAACGTACGCACGTACGTATGTACGAAACATGAAAGAACGTAAGTACGTACGTAAGAATGTACGAACGAAAGAATTAACGTACGAACGAAAGAATTAACGAATGAACCAAAGAAGGAACGAACGATCGAACAAACGAATTAACGAACAAATGTAGGTACATACGTACGAACAAGCGTACGTACGACGGAACGAACGAACGAACGTAGGAATAAACGAAAGTACGTATGTACGAACGAACGAGCCAGCGAAAGATTGAAAGAACGAACGTATGAACGAAAAAAAAAACGAACGAACAAAAAAAGAACGTACATATGTACGAACGAACGTAGGTATGTATGTACGTACGAACGAACGAAGTAACGAACGTACGTACGTTCGGTTATTCTTACGCACGTAGTTCGTTCTTTCTTTCCTTCGCTCGTATTTAGTAACGTACGTACGTTCGTTTGTACCTACTTATGAACGTACGTATGTTCATTCGTTCGTACGTACGGACGCACATCCGTTCGTTCGTACGTGCGTTCGGTTGTCCTTTCGTTAGTTTGTTCATTCGTTCGCTCTTTTGTCCGAAGGTACGTACGTACGTACATTAATTCATTCGAACGTACGCACGTACCTACGTACATATGTGCTTACGTACGTACGTGCGTTTGATCGATCTTTCGTTTGTTCATTCATTCTTTCGTACGTTCGTTAGTTCCTACGTTCGTTCGTTCATTCATTCATACGTATATATATATATGTAAATACGTACGTTCGTTCGTTCATTTCGAATGAGCGTACGAACGATATTAACGAACGAACGTACGTATATTCGTACTTACATATGTATGAATGAACTAACGAACGAACGAGCGTGCGTATGTTCGTACGTACATATGTATGAATGAACGAACGTACGTATGTACGAACGAACGAATGTCCGTACGTACGTATGAACAAATGATCGAAGGAAGGAAAGAATGTGCGTACGTAAGTAAGTTCGTACGTACGAACGAATAAACGAAAGAAGGAACGTAATTACGAACGAACGAACGTACGTATGTTCCTACGTACATATATATGAATGAACGAACGAACGTATGTCAGAACGAACGAACAAACGAATGAACGAACGTACGTACGTACGAAAGAACTAACGAACGAACGTCCGTACGTATGTACGGATTTACGGACGTAAGTACGTATGTAAGAACGAACGAACAAAGAAACAGACGAACGTACGTACGAACGAACGAACGTAGGTACGAAAAAAAAACGAACGAACAAAGAATTGAACGTACGTATGTACGAACGAACGAACGTACATAAGTAGGTACATATGTACGTACGTACGTATGAACGAACGAACAAACTAACGAACGTACGCAAGTATGTACAAACGAAAGAACGTACGTTCGTACGAACAAACTAACGAACGATTGAAAGAAAGAATGTACGTACGAACGAACGAACAAACATGCGAAGGTACGAACGAACGAGCGAAAGAATGGACGAACGTACGTTCATTCATTCTTTCGTTTGATCGAACGTACGTTCTTTTGTTCATACGTATATACATATGTAAATACGTACGTTCGATCGTTGGTTCTTTCATTCGTTTATTTCGTTGGTAAGCTCGTACGTACGTACGAATGAGCGAACGTACGTATATTCGTACTTACATATGTATGAACGAACGAACGTACGTACATACGAACGATCGTACGTATGAACAAATGATCGAAGGACGGAAAGAACATGCGTACGTAAGTTCGTACGTACGAACGAAGAAACGGACGAACGAACGTACGTAGGTACGAAAAAAACCGAACGAACAAACGCACGTACATAAGTAGGTACATATGTACGTGCGTGCGTATGAAAGAACGAACAAACTAACGTTTACATGCATGTACGTACGTGCTTGTACATACGTATACGTACTTACGTAACACTGCGTCTACGTACGTACGTATATGTGCCTGTACGTACGTACCTATACGTGCGTGTACGTACGTATACATGCGTATATATGCATACGTATACGTACGTATATATACATTCATATATATAAAAAACGTATACATACGAATATATACATGCGTATATATCTATACGTACGTACACGTATGTATACAGACGTATATATACATACCTATGTATACGTGCGTGTGCGTATGTAATTGTTCGTGTACGTACGTATACATGCGTATATATACATACGTATATATGCATACGTATATATACAAACGTATACATACGAATATATATACAAACGTATACATACGAATATATACATGCGTACACATCCATACGTATACGTAGTTTAAATGAATACGTATATATACATACGTACGTATACATGCGTATATATACATACGTATGCGTACGTATATATACAAACGTATACATACGTACGTACGTATATACGTACATACATTATACGTATACACATACATATATGTACATACATTTATATACACACACACATATATATATATACACACACACACACACACATATACATATATGTGTATCTACAAATTCCATGCAGGTAAGGAAAAAATGTCCATTTAATGACGACGTTATTGTTAACTTGTGTTAAATCTGTTGCAGAGCGAGGAAAATTCCAATCATAATTCGCCGGTACTTACCTGATGGAAGCTACGAAGATTGGGCAATTGAAGAACTGATTATCACGGAATAACCCCCCACCCCAACCCCCACATACCTTTAGCATCCCCTTGTGTAATATGTGATCTGTTGATGGACAGAAAATACAATTGTCATTTTACGTAACATTATCATCATTACAAACTTTTTCATTAAACATAGAACCCAGGTTGCTGACAATTATGGGATTAATTTGTGACCTAAAGACAGTGCAGAACTTGCTTCTAATCATCCCTTAGAAATATTAAAAAAAAAAATAAACACATGATTCAGATTGTTTTTTATTCTTTGAAATAAAATTGCAGAAAATTTACAATTATAATGGCAAAATACACAGGTTCTTTTTTTGTTATGTTTTTTTTTTTTTAAAGTTTTCCTTTTCTGATGATGTTAGAATTTCAGTTTGGCACAATAAGTGTATTAGGGCTTTAGATCTGACCAAATTGCAGAAACCTGTTACACATGTGACAGATGGGGGCGCAAAGCACAGGACCAGACGTGGAACATTTAAAAAGACACCAGGTTGTCCAGTGGCTAATAACCTACAATGTTTTTTTTTAATTTCTTTAACAATGACTGATTTATGTATGGACTTTTATTTATTGCTTATGATGAGAGACTTCTACAGACAACAGGGATTTTGTTTCTCAACCAGTTAGTTCAACTGTACCACCAAACTTTGATTACAAAAGAAGCTGGTACAATAATTAAAGAAAAAAAAAGACAAGAAATAATTATCAAATATGTTACACAGTATGGAGAGTGGTAGAATGAAGATCCTTAATTTAATTAGTTTCAAGCTACTCTGTAGTGTCCGATTTATGACTCATTACCCAACAGTCAGTGTTTCACAATCTATCAAACTGCCACCCAATAACTGAAGTAGATTTTACAGTTGAATAAACAAATATGTTGGATTGAGAGGGTGTATAAAGATTACACAATAAAATTCAATGACTTTTTCTGTTTTAGCTTTGATATCTAGCTATATATGTAAATATATATATATATATATATATATATATATATATATACATATATATATGTATAACATTAAAAATAATCTGATTTGTTAAAAAATTCCTCTCAGCTCATCAAAACTGTATTAATGCGAACAGAAGTACCTAGAACAGTTATTAAGAAGTTTGGGTTTGGAAATTTGGCAAGATGATAAGTGGGGGTGGGGGGTGGACTTAATATGGAATTGAAATGAACTGGTCACTTTAGCTGCAGAGATAGCAAGAGTTAATTGGAGTGGGGGATAAAAAAAGAAAAATTATTTACAAACAACTAAATCAAATTTATGTCCGATTTTGTTTTTTTCTTTCCATGGATTGGACGGGACTTTTCTAAGATTTTTGTCTTTTAAATTACTTCAAATGTAATAATTGTTTCTCCAGGGGGAAAAAATGGATATTGATATTTAACAGGAAATGGAAACAGATTAAAATAACTGAAATACTTATTGCCAAGTTCAGAGCTCTACACAGGACAATCTTTTACATAGACATTCACTCGAAATGAGAGAGTATGCAAGATATAGTTGAAGTGAAGGCACTCACTTTGTAAAACTGCAAGCAAAGTTCATCATCATCATACAGCTGACATAAACAGAATCAATATTCAATTAGTTTTGCCAAAATTACTTCAGGGATATAAATCTTTATAATAACGATGATTATTAAATATCTGTCTGTAGCATAACTCCTAGCTTAGTTTGCAACCTTCTTCCTGTATGCATGTATTCATGTATACACAACACACTGATTTCTAAACAAAATGGTTAAAGTCATTAAGCTACCACGTTTAAAAATTAAAAGAAGGAACATATTACAAGATTGGAACAAAAATATGAATCTCCATTGTTTCTCTTTTTATCTTTATATACACATGCACCACAATACATATATATTGAAGAAATTAGGAGAGAGGGTCTCTGATCCTTTACAAGGCCTCCAAGATTGGTGGGAGAAAAATCATCCTCAAACTGGAGACCTAGATTATATCTAGAAATATATGTCTAAGTGTGTGTAAAGAGAAATCGGAAAAAGATGCTGGACTTTTTCTCTATTTTAGTAAATGGCGGGAAAATAATTTGAAGCTCATGGTAATGCTGTTAAACAAAGATTACCACCACCAATAGCAATAATATTTGACATGAATATTGAAAGATCCAGCTAGATAAGATTACCTATGAAGATCTTTCCTTCGGAAGCAATTGCTTTTAAGTTAAATATACTTCTGTGAAGAAGACAACAGAACTCGTTATCTGTTGGGCAAACAGAGTTACGTAACTTCCTAAGGGACACCTCTTTCTCTTACAAAGATGTATTCGGGGACAAGAAATATCTACTGTCTTTTTTAAAGACCCCACAATTTACATAGGTTACAATGCAAGCCTTCAAAACTATCACCATGTGATAGATATATCACTGATGCTGTACTTGAGAGGAAGGCAGTGAATGACTTCTATCCTATTTCGGTGACAACTTGCTAAACTGGTAGGACAACAATCTAATGGAAAGCACCAGATCATCTATGAAACTGGGAATTTGCAAAATGTTAGGATTGAATTTTTTTTTAATGACAAAAAAAATAATCACTTGACTCTGTAAGAACATTCTATTTGACTATTGGTGACATGGGGAAAATAGCACAATAACTATAAACTAAGATGTTGATAGACCAATATGAAGAACATACATAAAATAGACCTTCTTTCCTGCACAATAACAACATTCTATTTTATAACAAGGACATGGAAAAAAAAACAGCACATTGATGTTGATAATGGAGGCTATCAGTCTCTAAGACTGAACTAACATGATCAACAAATACAAGGTAACCATTGAAAAATTGAAGGGTTTGAAAAAGTCATAACTTGTTTGTCTTCCGTCTTTTTTTTTCATGTTCTAGAGCATTTCTTGGAGATTAAAATGGCTATGTATGATATCCAACAATGGGTAAAACTCATTGAGTTTTTCTATTCCAGTGAAAGATCAATTATTTAAACCCAGAGAAAATACTGGCAACATTTTACTGTCAGAATATCTCCTAGTGATAACATGATTCAGAACGTAACTGCCTAGTCTGAAAGAACTGGATCAGTCGGCGATCTTCCGGGAAGAGGTCCTAAGCACACTGACGCAGTAGTGGAAGCTTACAGCAGAGTGTCCTTAAGGATCCACCAGCCCCTACCAGTTGTCACTCAGCTCAACTAGGCATTGCTTCAGAAGATTCTGAAACTGGATTTTAAAATGTTTCTATCCAAATAAAAATATAACAAACCATGTGTTTGTAAAAGTTATTTTTGTTTTATATCATTCAGTCTTTCAGTGGCCACCCTGTGTTACAAATGAAACAGTTTAGTAATTATACAAACACACTCCCATCATTAAAGCTAGTTCAGAGATGGCAATGATATGGAGAAGATTCTATTTGATTAGCAATGACACTTACAAAATAGCAAAATTACCATGAACCAAGATGTTGCTAAAAGAGTAAACACACATGCAAAACAAACATTACAAATAAAATATACTCCCCGCCCCATACAACTCTATCAATCTTACAGATCACCCCCTGCTGCTCCCATCACTAAGCATACTTCAGAGACAGCTTTTCATCAAATGACATCCAAAGATGGTAAGTTATAATTAACCCTGAACTTCTATGTTAATATTTTAAGATGTGGGTGTAGTAGATAACATTGTATACCCTGGTGAGAGAAAAGAGAACATGATCCCTTTTAACTCAGTGAGTTGTCAGACGAAGAGACATTGTTGACTTTTGTTCATTTCTGTTCTAGTGATTTAGCTGTTACTTTAAACAACATTCAATGAAAATGGTTGATACACAATAAAGACTTCAGCTACAAGCAGTTCAGTGGAACTTTATAAATGTGAAAACGTATTTTAAAAATGGCAGGGGGGGGGGGGAGAGAAAGAATTGTATAGAATTATGGACACAAGCATAGCTATGTGATAGAGTTCACTTTTGCAACCAAGTATTTCTGTTTGTTTCTACTGTGCATCAGCACCCTTAGGTAAGAGTTGCCTACCATCGCCTTAGGTTGATCAATACCTTGTGAGAGGAATTTCAGAGACAGAAACTGCCGTAAAGCCTAATGTATGTGTGTGTGTGTGTGTGTGTAAATATATATAGGTTTAATTAAATGAGCATGAGTATATATATACATTTTTTTTATTAACCAGTAGAAGTTATAGGAGTGACTGAAGGGTCATGAGTTTTATGCATTTTGGTAGGTACCAATGAGTGAAATTCAACCCTTGAGTACCTCCATAACTTTCGCCAATTAATGTATATATATATTTACACACACATACATGTGCGTGTGCGTGTGTAGTTATGTTTATATCTTTTGCCCTTGAATATCAGCAAAAAACAAAAAAAAAAAAGATTGATGCTCTTTAAAAGATTCAGCAAACCAGCCATGCTCCCTCGTCACTCTCACTGCGACACATGATGCAGACGACTAGTGATTGACATGTCTGAAACCTGTAACCATTGATGCGATTGATTACAAATTTGCAAGAATATGAAATTAATAAAAGGAGTGCCTTATTTTCAAACTACACAGCGGAGTGTAAAATGAGGCTTACGAGATTAGTGTAGCCAAGCAACTCTGTTGAAGGTAAGAATATAAATTGGTCAATAACAGAGTATGTCACAGGAAACAGTAAAGCGGTGGTAGCTGGGTAGTAAAGTATATGCTACAGTACAGCAGTGGGATGAATGCTATAAAACTAGGTGAATATAAAGTAGTTAAACCCATGAGAAATAGATTTAATCTTTAGCTTGTTGAATATCATAGAGGCAAAAGAGAATGGTCAAAGTAATGAATTGTTGCCAGGAATTTAAAGCCATTAGCTACAGAGACTTAAGTGTAACATGTAGTTGCTAAAACTAGCCGAGAACTAAGGCACAAGTCTTATAATTGGCAGTACACACACACTTTGGACATTACATGTATCAGCTGCATAATTTGTATTTTCAATGAATTGTACACACATCGGATGCATAGCCACATGCAAGTAAGTAGTAAAACAATACTAGCTATCAGCACTCTCGCCCACACAACAGCTGTACAGATGACACTTTCAACAAACAGCATTTACTGGTTCTTTGCAGCTAGCTGTTTAAAAAGAATGTAATGAGAGTACAATCTTTTCATATTTTCTGCCTGGATATTCATAAGATCAGAACTTTCTGGTTCCATCTCAAGAGAGTGGTTTCTTGTCCCCTCCACCCACAGAAATTAATATTCCTTAACCCTTTTGTTACCAGCCTGCCCAACACAACCTATCATCAAAGACTGACCAAAGTGCCTGAGACTGTCTGCGTATACCTATTCAGATTAAATCAAAATACTGTTATTGTATAAAAGATAGGATTTCACTAAATATATACTTACTTTGCTTCAGCCAACATTATGGGAATTTTGTATTTTCCAAATTTTGTTTTGATATTTTTTTCGCAATTTCTATAATGTTCTGTCCTTTTTTTCAAAAAAGAAATTATGTAAAGCTTCAGATTCAGTAATAGCAACTCTGAATTTAAATGATTCTGAAAAGCAGCAAATAAAAAAAAGAAATTGCTTCAAGTACAACATGTGATGGACTTTGAACCGGATTTCAAATTCCAAGTGTGTAAGCTAATGTCAGAGAGCAGCACCGAAAATGGTGTCCACAAAGAGAGAATGGAGCAAGGTAAAAGATTAAGAAAATATTTCTCTTCCAAAATTTCCAGAAGAAACCAAACTTCAGTTATCCTCAAGACTTTTATCAGAATATCTTGTTCGCTATTCATTTACTTTTGTTTATTCCAGTCCAAATGGTTTTAAATTTTGAGACAAGGCCAGCAAATTTAGCAGGAGAGTGTTAGCTGGTAGGATTGACCCCAGCGTTCAACTGGTGCTTATTTTGTTAACCATGACTGTATTTGAACTCAGGACGTCAGGAACTGGAAGAAATACTGCTAAGCATTTTGCCTGATGTTCTAACAACTCTGCCAGCTCATCAGGTTAATAATAACAATCCTTCCTATGACAGGCACAAGGCCTGAAATTCAGGGGTGGGGCTAGTCGATTGCATTGACCTCCAGGGCTCAACTGGTACTTATATTTTATCAACTCCGAAAGCATAAAAGGCAAAGCTGACCGCATTGGAATTTGAACTCAGGACATAAAGATGGACGAGATACCGCCAAGCACCTGTTCAGAGTGCTAACGGTTTTGCCAGCTCACCACCTTAAATATTCTATAATAACAGCAAAAAAGAAAGAAAAAATCACAATGCAAAATGTAAGCAAAGGATAAACTATACAAAATAGAGGTATTTTAGCCATGAATATAATTGTTATTTAGTAAGTTATATCATATGGGTTAATAACTCATTATATAGTGTGATATTTCAACAAAATTTAAATAACTACAGTTCAGATTTTACCTGTACTTACCTGTAATTAGAGTATATTTTAGTCAACAGGTTTATGGAAGAGACTTTCTTTGTGTTTGAAACACCATTTTAAAGCATTAATAAATAAATTTTTTAAAAATGTGAAACTAATCTAAATTCACAACTATTTTAGAATTTAACTGAATCACATACGGGAGTGAGAGAGAACGTGTGTGTGTGTGTGTGTGTGTGTGTGTGTGTGTGTGTGTGTGTGTGTGTGTTGGAAACATTTGTTTTAAATAAAAATTACAAACATCCACATGTTAGGCTCTGGAGTCTAAGAGACGTCTCAAAAGCGACTTACACCTCACAATTAGCCTAATCAGTCAAATATGGAAGATCTAGTATTAAAAAAAAACAAAAAGCTGGAATGAGAGAGCTGTTTTATGTGGTCAGCCAGTAAACTTAATCAGACGATAAGTTGCTGTTATATGACAGCTTTCTTCTCTTTAAAAAGAATTCGCGTTGGCCTATTTACACTGGATAATGAATAATATATATAAAAGATTAGAAAAAAATAAAATAAAACATGTAAGATACAGGTTAAAGCCAAATTGCCCTCTCTTTGTGTCTAAGAGGTGAGCGAGAAGAGCTGGAGTCTGGAAGTTGTACCTATTATCATATCTAATAAAAAATAAAGTATTCATAACGACAATACAAAACTGAAGAAACTGTACGAAGAGCACAAACAGGCAGATTACGGACTAGTTCTAGAGATGGACAAATGGTCAGTTTTGATGGACAGTAGCCAAACACTGGCATCATACTTTATTGTGACACACTTTTGCAAAGATGAGATTATTCTAATCAAAGATTGAAAAAATAGAAAAAAAAAAAAAAAAGAAAACGACGCGGAATCTAGACACAAACTGCTTCGTTTTAATCAAAAGGAAGGCCATTTCAATTGTCTGAGAGTTATTGGAAATGAAACATGGTGAAACTATATCAGTGTTATTAAAAGCAAAATGTTAAAGAGAAAAAAAGAAAGAGAAAAATAATCAACTGAAGTTAGCTGACTCAAAGCATTTATAAAAAACAGAAACAGCCACAACCCAATCAGAGCATTAATTACCAATGCAACACTCATCACAGCTATCACCACTTCTTTCATTATAAAAATAAAATAAATTTTCAAAAATCTAAAGGTTTTAAAAATTGGGAGGGTTTTTTTTTTCTTCTTTTATTTTTTATTATTCTCATCTATCTTCTTAGTTTCACCCCCAAACATGTAGAAAATAGACAAGGCTTCACTTTCCCTGATTTTTTTTCTCTTTTTCTTTTTATTATCATTATAGTATCTGAAAAAAAAAAAAAAAAAAAAAAAAAAAAAAAAAGCACCAGAAATGTCATTTAGATCAGACAGCTCTTCAAATTGGATTATAGTCGCTTGTGGCGGCATACTGGGGCTGGCTTCGCAGTATGCAGGAGATCTGAGTCAATTACTGTTCAGTCCCACCAGTAAAATATACCATGTTTTTACACTTCACTTCTTGGAGAGAAATACAGAGTTGGAAAAATAGGTGAAGTTTGGTTTTAACATTTTATTTCACCCTGTTGTTGTTGTAGTAGTTGTTGTGTGCAACTGTGACATGTAATGGTTAGAAAAGGATTTCACACAGATTTCATTGTCCATATTTCATCTAACAAACCTTTCTCGTACAAAAGAGCACAGATAAAAATTCTGACCAAATAGAACATCATCAATAGAATTTTATATACATATATTATATATATATATACACACACACACACACACACACACATATATACATATCTATATACATACATATATATATACACACACATATATATATACACATATGTACACATACACACATATATATACACAAACATACATATATATATATATACATATATATACACATACATATATATACATACACACACACACACACATATATAATGTATGTATATAAAAAAGCAACTCATTTCTACAGATAATGCTTCCTGTTCATTATTCAAGTCCAATAGATTGCAATATTTTAAGGGGGAAGGGACACAAGAAAATATAAAATGAAAATAATTATTAACAAATGAGAGAGAGAGAGAGTGTGTGTGTGTGTCTGTTCAACAGTATCTACTTTGGTGAGTGCCAGCAGACAACAGTTGTAAGCTGGACTGGAAACAAGGCCAAAAGAGAGTTGCAAATAACCAGAATGAAGACAAATAAACAAGTTCAGACACCGAGAACTAACTGAAGGAAGAAGAAGAAAAAAACAAAACTCCCCCAAAATAAATCAAATAGTTATAGGCAAAGAAAGACATGGGGTGGAGGGGCAAGGTGGGCGAGGGAGGGGGCAATGTGTGATTATAATAATTATAATAATAATAATTATCATTATTATAATAATAAAAGAACAGGGGACAAAAACGAATATACTACCAATTACTGAAGTCAAGAGCCAGCTGGATGGAAGATGACCATCAAGTAATAAACCTTTGAGGCAAATGCTGCTCCTCCAGACAGATGTTTTGTTATAGACGTTTGTTTGCAGGCAGTGTTAATTAGCAATCAAACACTATGCTGACTTTCTAAGTGTTAGACAGGGCAGTCAGACAATTAGGGAGTTGTTATTAAGGCATGTTGAGAATGTTGTTTATGCTGCCGCCCTGGACAACACAGGATCTATGATATCTAATTCAAACGGGTCCATTCTTCATTGATGCTGTTATAGCCTTTTCATATTTTTCCATAGCTTCAATTGCTTGAGACCTGCAAAACAGAAAGACCAAGACAGGATTAAACCGTTAGCAATTATACTGGCCATAACTGGCCGCAATATACTGTGTTTTATACTAAAACTGACCGGCTCCAACCTCTCACAACTACCCTACAATGTCATTCTAAAAATATACAATCACATCATTGAAATCTTGGAGCTAAAAGACAATGCAGAATTAATTCCAAACAATGTGAATGAATAAGCAATATATTTCAGTAAGAAATCTGAATGTTAAAGGGTCAAGCTAAATAATTCTAATTTCGGTACAAGGCTAGTAATTTTGAGGGGGGGTGGGGAATGTTGATTACATCAACTCTGTTGATCAGTGGGTACCTATTTTATTGTTCCCCTACCCCACCCCCACCCGAAAGGATGAAAGGCAAAGCTGACCTTGCAAGAATTTGAACTCTCAATGTAAAGAACAGCATTTTGTCAGGTGCAATAAGGAATAATTCTGCCAGTTTGCTACTGTTTAAGCTAAATAAATTTCCATCAAATATTTCTCTCACTACAGAGGAGATACATAGGTAACCCCTATTACATATGGGGGGAGGGTGAGAGTGGTTGAGGAGATGTCTGATGAGGAGTCTCTCCTAACACCACGCAAACTTATTCCGTTCATAATTAATTACCTGATATTTTCTATCAAATTAGATTTGGAAGATTCACTGTTGCCATCTGTATTGGAAGTGGTGGACTTGGCAACAGAATCATCGTTAGGTTTGGATTTATCTTCACTAATTCCTTCTGGGTCTTTATCATTACTGGCAGTAGAGACACTTGTTGTAGCAACACCAGAACATTCTGATGTAGCAACACTGGAACATTCTGTTGTAGACACACAGGATGAACTTTCTGTTGTAGATACACTGGGAACAACGGTGGTAGAAGAAGACGAAGCCTCTTCAAAATTACTTGGTTTAATAAGACCAGCTGAACTCAGAAAACTGAAATAGAAAAACATACAAAAATCATCTGAAGAGAAAAAAATTGTTTTAAATGATACAACAATGTTAGTCGCTTTTGTTTGTTTCTTTGTTAGGTAATGCTGATAGTGGTTTCAAACCATTAAATACAGAATCAAGACAGGATCAAAAGAGAAAGAAAAAAATAAGCCAGAAGAGAAACAAACTTTATCAGAAAAATTTTGATAGCTACATTGTGTTTGTTTGAAATTGTGTTTAAATTACAAAAAAGGGTTCTAAGAATCATTGACAAATATTGATATTTTAAGAAGAAAGAGAAGTCATTTACCAAACTACAGAAATATGTCACACTTTCTTACATTTTGCTGAAATGTGCATCGTTCAGATTTCAAGTTTGAATTTCATACAAGAATTTAAGAAGAAAATCAAAGCTTTCTTTGAGACTGCCTTAAAAGCAGAGCGGTGCTAGATATAGTATTTATCAATTGTAATCAAGGTCTCGAAATTGCTGTATTTGTTGCATGGGGTGAGGGTGCTAGCTTTCCCAAACTCAACTCTAGTTTTTTTTTGGCTCAGCTAAGTACGAAAACTCGTTTTATTAACCTTCTCACTATTTCATTGTCTGAGATTAAGATTGGAAATTAAGTAAAACTTTAAAGATTTAAACTTAATACTCATGAGTGCTTGGTGACCTCATTAATGCTGGTGCCCCTCCCCAACAAAGAAAGAGAGAAAGCACCCAGTCTGCTCTGTAAAGTGGTTGGCATTAGGAAAGGCATTCTGCTGAAGAAATCATACCCAAGCAGACAGTGGAGCTGAGCACAGCTCCCTGGCTTGTCGGTTCCTGTCAAAATGTGAAACCCATGCCAGCATGAGGGGGGGGGGGGAAGGATGTTAAATGATGATGATGATGCAAAAGCAGTCAATATCTACACCAAGAGAAGTGTAGTGATAGTTAAAGGTTAGATTTTAAATGTAAAGCAAATGTAAAATATGTCTAGATGAAAATACATGAAGACAACTGTTTTAAGTTGTAGAAAAGAAAAAGAAATGGCAGGAGCCTTTGTCATGCATACTTAATATAGATTCAGAACGAACACTAAAATGCAGGAAGGTGAGCAATTGGTAACAAACAAGGCAAAAAAGCAATCTTACCGAAAATAAAGAAATGGAAAGTTACGGGTATATGCCAAAGGTCAACGATAAATGGAGAGAGTGACTTTTGGAGTACTTGTTTATCATTGCAGATGAATATAGAGAGAACAATTTTAAATGATTAGAAACAAAAACACTTACACATGATGAAGAGGTTGTACATTGATATTGAAAAACATAACATTGCCACATGCATTCACCAGCACATTTGTACATCAAAAGCACACTGACATGCATAAAGCAAAATATTCATTTTAAAAATAATTTTTTTGTGAAAGTTTTTATATTCCTTATCAATGTCGTGTATTCGTTTTTTTTATTCAAATTTAAAATTATCGTGTCACAAATCCAAAGCTATTAGAGGCATTTTAGAACACTTTGCACTTACTGACTACAGTCAGATTAACCTCAATGTGTTTTTTTTTTCCTTTTCTTCTTGAAACCAAATTGACAAGGCACAAAAGGCTCTGTATTTTGGGAGATGTAAGTAAAAATGCAATATTAAAGAATTTCTCAAAGATATTATCAATACAAAGAAATCAGGGATTGAAACTGTGTTACAGTTTCTGCTCACCCCACACTATACACCATAGAACTCAAACCCAACTTATTAGCAGTGACTTACCAATAGCAGAGCTGGATACAACTGAAGAGAAAACAGTTGTATCAGGTGTAACTTGTTAGTCAAGAGGGAACTATACACATTAGGGAAGAAATCGCTCCAAAAGATTACAATTAAGAAGTCTGAGAATGAACAACTAAATTCATTACAACAGAGCATATTAGTATATAAGCTACATCTTTGAAGCTAAAAACTTGTGTAGATTGTCATAGAAGAGGAACTAGACTCATGTTAAAAAACAATTTTTAAAAAGACATTAAAATCCATGGGGAAATAATGTTTGTATAAATCTGATTCAAGTTTCAAATAAAGAATGAAAACAAAGAAATGAACAAATCAGAAATGTTGTCCTATCTGGATTGTAACCGGTAGAATGTGCTAGCTGAAAGCAGTGCAGGAGAAGCAGTTTGCACCTAAAAGAACGGTGCAGTCAGCGAAAGCTTTCAAAGAGGAAAACTCACTTAAAATTCTGATAAAGCTCTTCATCAGTTTCAAAATGTAACCTTTATTCAGAGGGAGAGAAAAAGAAAAGCTATCTTGACTCATTGCTGAGTGAAGGGAAAAAAAAAATTAAATGAAATGAAATACTGCAATCATGAGCAAAAGATTTCCTTAGACACAGAATGTTGGGGTTATGTTTGTAAGTAACTAATGAGGTGATTGTCATAATGATTTTGAAATAGGAAACCTCCAGATCCATCAATAGATTACAACAGAATGTTAATGAACGCCGCTAGCTTTTCATCAGTAAGTGATTACAGGGAGATTCTTTGCGCATAAATTATGGTTTGACTTAAAGACAAACAGACACTTAGATAGAGTTACTCGATTAAGGAAAATAATGATAAAATGGAGAAGGAAAAGTGGCAAAAACACATATCTATTTTTAAAAACATTTGAATTGTGTTGAGTGACTATGTTGGTCAGATGGATAGCCTTAGACGTCCAGGGGATAAGAGGAAGAATAATTAATGAAAGAAACAGAAAACTGAAGACTATTATCAAAAGTCTACGACAGGTTTGCAGGCGATCATCATCAAAGAGTTTTGGTGAAGAAGTGATGTTCACAAAGCGATTCTAAAGAAGAATATACCAAAGTGGGCTTGCATTGCTATCTCTAGATTTACCAGTTGAATTTGGCATTGTAAGCTAACAAAACATTTGTTAATTTTACAGTGCTGCCACTGCTTGATGGAGCCAGTTGTTCCTGTATCTTGGCCACAGACCCAACATAGTGCTGATGTCAGAATAGAAGCTACTTCTCTGATAGCCTTTCTTTTCATTTGGTCATTCAAGCTCTCTTTCAGGCAAAGCAAACTCCCAAGAATTACCTGCATTCACAATTGCTATGATCTGATGATCCAACAAGGAAACATTTACATGGTTGTGTAGCCTGGTAAAAAACAGCAATGAAATCTCAAATTATATCCTAAGACACATTGAATAATGTATGTCTGAAATGATAAAAAGCTGCAACTGGAATGTCTCTATTATAGCCCTAGGCCAACCAAAGCCTTGTGAGTGAATGAAGTAGATGAAAGCTGAGAGAAACCTGTCGTGTATGTATGTGTGCACATATACATGTGGGTGTATATGTTTGTGTGTACCTTTGTCTTGACATTGTGTAATGGTTGTAAACGAGCATCCTTGTCATACAAGCAGTGTAGTTTTAGTTTCCAATCTTCTGTGGAAAATATGTCTGGCCCTGGGGAAATATTATCTTGCTTGGAAAGCAGAATAGGGTTGGTGACAGGGAGGTATTCATTCAGTCATAGAAAATCTGCCTCAATAAATTCTGTTTGACCCTTGCAAGCAAGCAAAAGGGACGTTAATGATGATAAACGAGGATACCTATAATTATTGTGAGAAGACTTGTCACACAGAGGGCAGTATTTAGAGCAATTCGTTTTCTTTTTCTCAGAGTTTGATATGACTTGGTGTTGGGTACAGGGTCTCTTTGCTATTCCACCACCTCTAGTGTACATACATAGGTACATAGAGTGTGTGTGTGTGTGTGTGTGTGTGTGTGTGTGTGTGTGTGTGTGTGTGTGTGTGAAAGACAGAGAGAGAGAGAGGGGGACTGAGGTGGTTTAAAATTTGGATCTCAAGGTCGAATGTAAAACAACACCAGTCTAAATAGTGCAGGGAATGGTTCAGGTGCTAATATACGTCACAGAACATGGGTGAGGGAAGTGAAGGGAGTCACAATTTGTACTTTCATAAGCTCATTACTCATTATTCCAACAAGATGGAGATGACTATACCTTTCTTGTGAACAGTTTACTACTTTTTCTGCCTCAGAGTCGTCACTTGAAGCAATTGGGTCTGAGTTAGCTGACTGGTTGCTATCAGATTGACTGCTGTCATCTTTAGTAGACCATTCTTTATTGGTAACATTTTTTTTGGTATCACCACTGTTAAAAAACAAACAAAATAAAACATTTTAAAATACAAATATGAAATTACCAATGCTGGAACATTACAACCAACATCACCAGAAACTACACCTCCAGCTTGGCATCCAATTTTGGTTTGTTTACATCCATCTAAATTGGTGGTTTGTCAAAAAGGCCCAACAGTATAAGTACCAGACGTAAAACCTAAGTAAAGGGAGCGGGGTCCGTTTGATTAAATTCCTTCAAGGTGGTGCCCCAGCATGGCCACACTCCAATAACTGTAAAAGTAAAAAAAAAAAAAAACTGCAAAGGATAAAAGTAAACACAAGAAATAGAAGGATGTGTACCTCCAAAGTGCATCTTCTTTAGAACTTTTTCCATTTTCATCTTTTGCAGCAGTTTCAACTGTTCTGGTTTGAGGACTTTTTGGAGAATCTGAAACACAGAGTTTTGGAACATCATGATAATGGTCTCTCTCTCTCTCTCTCACACACACACACACACACACATACATCATGTAGAGTTTATACATATACAAGTAGGATGGCTACTGGAGTCACACATGACTGGAAGACAACCAGCCAGGTTTACAGCATAACAAACGGTTACCAGAGTTATAAAACTATAAAACAGACAGACAAATATACAACAATGAAATAGAAGAACGATTAAATAAATTCAAATCTAATTTTCTCAAGTAAATAATAATGGTAGCACATAAAAAACAAGCACTACTGAAAAGAATACGTCCACCTTTGCTAAGGTGGGGGTAATAATTATTCCAATATATAAATAGATACGTACTCTTATCTTCACAGCCTGAACTAGACACAGTGTCACCAGTATCCATAGCTATAGGAGAGCTACTCCGAGGAATTCTGGAAAACAAAAGAATTACATTATTGGATGACAGGAATTAGTCAATATATCAGGTTTAAACATGGCTGTGTGGATTAAGAAGTTCATTTTGCAACCACATCACTTTGGGTTCAATCCCACTACATGGCAGCTGAGTGGTGTATAGTACTGAAGGCGGTGGCTTTATGCTAGACGGACATAAACATGTGTCTTGCAATAGAGGTGAAATATGGCCACCCCAGTTGGATTTATGTCATTAATAAAGACATATATTTCTTGATGTTCATACATTTGGATTCTAAAGAGTAGCTTGATAGAAAAAGTGATGAAGATTTTTAGAACACCCATTCAAAGTATTACAGCAACATGGTCAAAGAAGGCAACAAATTTGTCCGTACCGCTCCAAAGAGGAATTAAAACTAGAAAAGTCAGCCCAGTTATTTTCTGACATTTTCAGATCAAAGTTAGCCCACTTTTGATCAGGAGTCTCACTTCCTACAAGTGCTGTATCCCAAGGGGACGTTTCCATTGCTGTAAGAGAAGAAAGTAAAATTATAGCAATTTTACTCCAAAGACAGAAACCTTGTAAGTTGAATTTGTTAATATCAAATGCAACAACAGAAAAATTGGTAGAGAAATTATTGATGTAAAATAGTCAGAAATACTTTGCAATTCAGTAACAGAGACCAACAGAACAGGTACCAGACTTAAGAAATAAGCGCTGGGGTCAATTTATTCAACTTAAAGCCTTCGAAGTGGTTAGGGTTAGCACGGCTGCAGTCCAATGATGGAAACAAGTAAGAAATAGAAGATCAACGTACAACCAAGCTGATCAAAACAATTTGAAATCTCATCAACCAGCATGCTGAACATATTTAAGTGAATTTGAACAGGGGCTTAGCAATAGCATCTTTCTCTGTTGATACATAGCCTAGAAGAATAAGGATCAAAGAAAACTGACCTTCTACATCGACATCCATCTTCTCTTGAGGCTGTTGTAGAATGCACTTTGGAGAGTCTAATTCTTCATCACTGTCGGTGTTGTCCTCTTCCTCTTCCTGATCATCAGAACCAAGACTGTCGGTTGACATACTACAACCATGGAGAGAAAAGAAACAAATTGAGAACAGGGCTGGGCAGTGTTTCACAACTACAAGACATCTATTCCAATAAGGAAAAGTATAGATTATTAGAGAAGAGAGAGAGAGGCTCACATGACTAGGAGATATTAAGTAACCTAGCTGCTTACCCAGTTGGCTGGACAGGTGAATTTTCAAAGAGAATAACTTCCTTTTTTTCCCAGATTTCTTCATCACTATCATTGTCATCAAACTGCTGGATTCGTTCATTACAGGCTTGTTCAAACATGGTGGCATTAGGGGCCTACAAACAATAGAAAGTGCAGGTGCAGCTATTAGCAAGATAATGCATGTGACTTTTTATCCTTCTTTGCTAATGATGATCACACAGTCACACAAAGATGGAGTAAAAGAACAACAAAAAAGTGTATTAAGCTGACACTCAGGAAAAATGGAAGACGTCTTTAGCATTTTAAGCCTATACTCTTCTGCAGAAAGGATGGATGAGGAGGGACAAAAGATGGCGAGGAAAAGAAAACAAAAGGTGTCTGAGTTAAACAGCCAAGGCATGCTGTATATCTGAATAGATTGAAAGTGTTGCGTGACAGACATGACTATGTCTGAGTTGGATTTTTTAAAGAACTTTTCATCTTTTCTTATTAGTCTTGTATGCTCATAGAAACCATTAGTCCAGTAACATTTCAGAACCACCTCAACTCTATTTATGGAATGAAATGACGAGAGAATGTTGTGTCTAGATGTGCTTTGGATTGGATTGCAAAGAATCATGGGATAATTGGTGAGAGAGAGAGGGGGGGAGGTCTATACTTACACTATCTTCATCAGCCCTTATATTGAAGTCAATGCTTGAGATCTTCTCATTAAATGTGGTGCTGCAGGAAACAAAGAAAGAAGCAAACACTGAATTGCTGCTACAATTTATTCACAAGTAAAAGACGATTTCAGCTACGATTATATACTGCACATTGATGTAATAAAAGTTGTTATTTGACCATAACAATTTACACAAAATATTAAATGAGCCCAACTTTGCATATATAAACAGAAATTATTTTGGAGGAAAAAGTATCTTCCATGCCATCAAATAAAATAGAAAAAGAAATATCAAGAGAGAAGGCGGAGAATGACCACTCACTCAATTTTGCCATCTTGGTCAGCAAAATCATGTTCATTGAAGCCAAATGTATCAATGAAATTAGATGTCATCTGTAGTTGGTAATCAGAGAAGGCCTGTTGATAGCAAAAACAAATGTGAAAAAAAGGTGAATGAAATAGAAGAAACTAATCTAGAGAAGTAAAGCTCAATTTTAGCAAAACTCATAGAAACCAGTGACAATGATTTTCAGTCAGTGATAATTAATTTCATCCAATTTAATGCTTTAAGCACTTCCTGTATAAGGCAAATTACAGAAGCAGTTTCTAAACTCTCAAAATTAAAATTACTGTAAGATATCCAAAGTTTTAAACAGAATACAGCAGATGTAACTGATGCAGCTTAAAGTATGACAAAAAAAAAATATTGTAATTGTGGATTAAGAGGAACATCAGAGAAATACAAAATAATACATCTTAAAATGTAAATGCATGCAGACAAAAGAAAATTACATGACATATATATATATGTATATATATATATATATATTTATATATATATTTATATATATATATATATATACATATATATTTATATATATATTTATATATATATATATATATATATATATATATAACACATGTATATATAAATATATATACACATATGAATGCATTTATATATGTATGTACGTACACACATATATATGTACACATGTAACGTTTTCAGAAGAACAAATTTATTTTCAAATATCTAGTTTATAGTGCATGTCAGACATTAAAAGAGACAAAATACATGCAGGTCAACTAGACATGGAAGAAAAAAAAAACAGTTCTTAAAAAATCTCGATACAATACGTCAAACATTTAAATAATTTATTAACAATAAGACCTGCTGTGGTAAAAAGATAACACTAAAAAAACTATGTTATCACTAAGTTATACTGTTACTTGTGAGCACTAGATGCATTTAAGGTCAGACTAATTAAAATTACAAAACGTATATATAGTTGTATAACATTCTATTAGTAACATGACACTGATAGTCTCAAGAGTACATCTTAATATTTGACTAGAGCAAAATTTTAAACTGTGGCCATGTCATTAGCTTAGCAATCTTCTATATTTCTTCTTTATCTAACAATTTGTATTCCGATGGAACAAGGTCATGCAGTCTTGTTTTCGAAATAAACACCTGGCTACAATAAATGTTATGATACATCCAAAAGATCCAAATGATGCTCTGGTCTGATAACATTTTTATCTTATTTCCCCTTTCTCAATAAAACAAGCAATCTCTATTTCTCTCTCTCTCTCTCTCTCTTTTTTAAATAAAAAAAAAAAACAGCACAACCCATCTATGATTGCAAATCGGCTGAAAATGCCAGCAAATATAAAGACCTATACAAGACCTACATAAACTATGAGCCGAATTGGTTTTATGGCAGTTTTTTTTTTCTTTTTTAATGCAAGCCCATGTCGCACAGATCTGAAATATATTCCAGTTTGTATATATACCATGTTGAAAGGCAATTTACTGCAGTATTCATCCAGAGATATGAAAATTGCTCCAATAGTGGCTAACAAGAACGCAATACTAGTGAATGTTTATTCATTGTTTCCTAGATATTGGATGTGACAAATCTCCTCTAAGCATGTCATTGAATGTGAGTACATGCCATTGATAAGACCCAACAAGGCCAAAATGCACCTGGTGTTCCCATTCGCCACTGCTGGGGTGATTTATGTTCCCCTCCACTATAATGTTTTTAAACACAGCATGTCCATAAGAGATGTTATCTCTAGATAAATACCACAGTAAATTGCCTTTCGATGATGCAATGACATTAAGTTGGTTATTTAAAAAAATAAAAATGTATTTAGTCTCGTAAAATAACAGCATAAATCATAAAACCTCAAATACAACTCTATACTACATTCCGCAGATGGTCACTATATTTCAAGCTGATGTTGAAGATATCACTAAAACTGATGGTTGAGCTGTTACATCCTGGCTTGCCAAAATGATTTGGCATTATAAAGTATTTGACAGCAAAATCTAAACTATATTGTGAATATATTAATGTCATCAACATTGAACAAACTTTTACACAGATATACAGTTTAATAATTATACTGCAAGACATTCCATATCTCATTATTTTCAGAACTATATCAACAATACAATAAATTTTCATTACCAGTAACTTCCATGATACAATCACCATATCAAACGAATCTGCTGGGAAGAAGCTATATAAACTCAAAACAGGTAGCACAGTTCTTGCCCCTTGGTTTGCCAAAATACTTGGCCTTATAACAATTCTTTCTAATTAGTACCTAAGACCAGTAATTTAAATGAAGGACTGATTACACTGACCCCAGTACTAGACTGGTATTTTTATTTTATCGACCCCGAAAGGGTGAAAGGCAAAGTCGGCCTTGGCAGTATTTGAACTTAGAACCTCAAGGAATACTGCTGAGCACTTCATCCAACACACGACTCCACCAGCTTGCTACCTTATTCATTGTATAACTGACACTCCGTCGCTTACGACAACGAGGGGGGTTCCAGTTGATCCGATCAACGGAACAGCCTGCTCGTGAAATTAACATGCAAGTGGCTGAGCACTCCACAGACACATGTGCCCCTTGTATCTAGTATGTAGTATGTTGTATCAGAGAGAGATTCGGTGTGACAAGGCTGGCCCTTTGAAGTACAGGTACAGCACTACTCATTTTCCCAGTTCAGTAGACTGGAGCAATGTGAAATAGAGTGCCTTGCTCAAGGACACAACACATTATTGGGTATTGAATTCACAGCCTTACCACCGTGAGCTGAATACTCTAACCACTAAGCTATGTGCCTTCATTATATTAAATATATATATATATATATATATATATATTTAGAGGCTCTGCTGAAGCTATAAGGTGTTACTCAGGCACTAACCTGAGTCCACTGCATCTTATAGCAGAAACAGCTATAAGCTAATGAAGTTCATAATTGTTTATACCTTTGTCATCTTGTTTTCTTTATATATGCATATATATGTGTGTGTGTGTGTATATATATATATGCAATCATATATATAATTATCCTGGGGTCTGTCTAAATATGTCTCAATAAGAGTAATATGCTGCAAAGAACGAAATATATTTTCATATACAGACCTGTTTATAAACCTTCATGTGCACAGGACTGTGTGGACAACACAGATTTACCCCATTTACTAAACACTAAAATCAGTCAAACGAAAACAGTAACTAGTGCAACAACTGAAGATGGAAAAAATGAGGGAGGGGGGAGGAGGTTTGGAAGTAAGTGAACACACAGTGACATGAGTGATGATGGTTGAGAATCATGTGGAAAGTACAAGCTATGAGACTAGGATAATTTATAATATAGCCTGCCCTCCACTTTACCAGCAATAATAACATGACATTAGACAGATCTGAGGGCAGCAAGACCATTAACGTGGTGAGACAAGTGTCCACTACTTACTTGAGAATAGTTGGGTTTCTGAAAAAAAAGCAATGTCGATGACAAGCATCAGAAGAAAGTCGTTAGAAGACAGGTGAGAAAACTAAGGTGAGAATAATTATAATAATTAGGATTTCTGTCTTAGGTAGAAAGGCAATGCTGACTCTGAGCAGAACTGAATTCTAGACATAAACACATAAATACAGCAAAGTATTAAAGCCTGACACTTAGCAGAGCCAACCATCCATTCACTGCATGTAGTTCTTCAAAGCCTGTGAATTTCCTTCACAATTCCATAAACCTGAGTAACAGAATAAGCTAACTACAAAGCAGATTTTTTAAGACATTCACAACGAAACACCTCTAATGGATAAGATTTAAAGCAGTTGGAGAAGTTGATCAACATTTCTCTAAAAATTTTCTGTACAAAATATATGCATTAAAACATTACTTACTTGAGAATATAATACATAACAGTTTTAATACAATATGAAATATTGAATAAACTGTAATACAAACAAGAAACAGTTAAATAAGGTAGAAAAAAAAAAAAGTAGTTGCTTGAGGCATGCCTGTGGGGTTAATTAGCTTGTTTCCCATCTAAGTGGTTTTAGGTTCAATCCCATTGCAGGGCACTTTGGGCAAAGAGTTTCCAGCTACAGCCTCAGGCTGACCAAAGCTTTGTGAGAAGATTTGGTAGGTAAAATTTAAAAGTCCATTACGTGTGTGTGAAAGTGCTCGTGTCTCGTTATCAAGGCTTCACATGAATTACAAAGGTGTACCCTCATACAGTAAAGTAGGGATTTTTACCTTAATAATTAAAAAAAAAAAAACCCCAGGAAATTTACTCCCCATAAATTAGCCATGAAGGTTTCAGTATCTGGACCCTGACCCTATTGAGATAAGGGCTTCAAGCGTTTTTAGTCGTTCATACCAACCCCAATACTTAATCCAGTACAGCACTTAGTTTACACAGAAGTTGAAAGCAAAGAGATGCAAAGCGTAACTACTTGGAATATTTGGGTCTAAAAGGAAACGGAAAAAAGCAGAAAGAGGTGACTTACTTGTTGCATTACAGCATCTTGGTTAAAAGGCAAATCTCTGAAGTCAGTGTCATCATCTTCACTACTTGAATGGAGAGGATGACCTTGAACCTACAAATCACACACACACACATACATAAGTACTTGAAAGTAACCAATTCTTTTACATATATGCACGCTTCTATAATATCATTTGTATGCAAATTACTAAATTACTCATTTCCTAACCTAAACGGCAAACATGTGTGGCCCAGTGGCTAATGTTTGGTACTCACAATCACAAGATTGTGGTTTCAATCCCTTGTGCTCTTTAGTAAAACACTTCCTTTCATGTTGCCTCAGTCCACTCAGCTGTAAATGAGTAACCCTGCAGTGAACTGGCATCCCATTTGGAGGAAAATGTTGTGATTTCGGTCATCTATGTGCCATGGAAACCAGGTACCTGTGAATTCGAGGACTTAAGACAGTAAAGTCCAACAGACTTGGTTCTTGCTAACCAGAACACTACCAACAACAAATCTGATGTACAGGGTGTCCATAAATAATCTTTACAACTTCTACAATTTTATTGTATCTATTGTAAAGGTAATTTATGGACACCCTGTATATTGTTTCTTTGTTTTGTTTTTTAATCTTTATTTACACATACCTGGGTATGAGTGCATTCAAGTCTGAATGGTAATGAAGTTTGTCTCTTAGCAATGAAACTCAGGGTTCTTGGACAAGTGTCTTCTACATCATCCTCAAGTTGAGCCTAACACACACCTAAATACATTTAAACCATATACACAAGATTGAGTTACTAATACATACCAATTCAATTGTATTTTGTTTGTTGGTCTCAGCAAGTGTCGAAGAAACAAAAGTCGTCCATTTATTTCTATATTCTTCTGGAATCTCTGAAATACAAATAGCATTCTTTACTATGTACATATAATTGTGGAAGTTTGTATTTGTTTGTGCAACCGTTTGCATAATTATACAAATATTCCATATAATTGTACAAATGTGTGAACGAGAAAGAGAATTTCCAGACAGTTCAAAAAACACAACAGTAAAAAAAATTACACACACGATGATGGCAATTTCTGCCTGTCTGAAGATTATGGGGGAAAGCCACAAGTGGCTCTGCAATCCAGTCTTTGATGCTGCAGCACTTTTCTTCCTGCCTACATTTACCAATTTTAAAGTGAGAAGCAGCCCATACAATCTGATCTTGCTCTTTAGATTTGTAAGTCAGAACGCAGGGACTCAGTAGGCTCAGGCAGTAGAAAAGTCAATAAAAGCCCTTACCTTTTAAGTATTCTTTAATTAATTCGCTGTTTTCTCCTTTTTCTATACATTCAGTAATGTGATTTGCTATTTTAGTTAAATGTCCCATATATCCTCGACGTCTGCCTCCAATACGATGTCTGCAAAAAAAAAAAAAATAAAATAAATAAAAATAACATTTATCATTTTGAGATTTCAACATTTTCATTTTTTATTTTTCTCTCATTTCGTGTCATTTTCCATGCTGCTCTGATTTGGAAAGAGTCTATGACATAACACAGTTTCATGCACCTAAACTTAATGTATATCTTCTGTGAAGCCAAATATTTGTATCACTTATTCCATATAATATTCAAAATCATCATCTAATGCCCACTTTTCCATGACTGCAGGAGTTGGATGGAGTTTATTTATTGGTTGGATTTGAACACAGAACATAAAGACCCAGAAGAAATGTCACCAAGCATTTTGTCCGATGCACTACCGATTCAACCAGCTTGCCATGTTTTATGCAAACATTATAACAACAAAAAAGCAAAATGTAAAACAAGAAAACATTCGAAGGTCACTTACTCGTATTGGTCATTCTCTTCCCATGAATCTAGAATTCTCTGCATCAAATTACATTTAATAAATATCTGAATATAAAACAAAAGAAGAGTAAATTATGATTTCATACAGAACTGGCAAGGTTTTTTATTATTTGATTAGCTTACTAATTAATAGAACAGTGATTATAAATAATAAAATCCTTATGGAGTTGATGAAATAAAATACCAGCTGAACACCCTTCAAAATTGTTAGGCCTTGTGCCGAAATTCAGGGCAAAATGCTTAGCAGCCGTCAGTTTTCACATTCTGAGTCCCCCACCCTGAAATTGCTGTCCTTGTGCCAAAATTTGAAACCGTCATCATCATTATTATTAGGATGATAATTCAATAGAAATGGAACATTTTTGGGGGTTCCTGGAAACATGGGTGTTTTGGTCATCATCTTTAGACAACCCTTATTCAAGGACCTTTTGAGTGAGAGGGGTTATTTGACCTGAAGAAATTTCTAACTGGACTCTACCTACAAGGCCATGATATGATGTCAGCTTGTCAAAACTTCTGGCACTGGATATTTCAATGTTTTACAAAGTGCAAAAAAAAAAAAGAAGCTAAAATTCAACAATGTGGATTATCTTTAAAACAATTAAAAAATCTACTTACTTGTTCTAAAAGAGGATGTTCCTTTCTGTTATCAATTTCTGTAGGTGAGTTGTTAAGTATTAAATATATGCATTGCTCTACTTGACTATGTAAGAAATTGTTCCATATATATTTGAAATATAAATCCTGAAAGAAGAAATGATAAAATCTAAGAAAAAACAGATGCTGAGAAAGAGAAGGGAGGAGATGCAATCGCACAGGTAAAATGTTACTTACCAACATTACACCAATGGTCCCAGAATTTGCCAATTCTACATTGACCTCATGAGAATTGGTCTGAATTAAAGCAGTGATCAATTTTGTTATTTGTAACCTAGTATTTCCCAGAGGTGGTTCAAGTATACCAATAGTGGTTGGCATAGCACAGTACCGGGGCTGAAAAGGAAAAAAGGGAAATTATATAGAACATCACCAGATCATCAACAAGAGTAATTTTATATTGGCTAAACACACACACACATTTCTTCTTCTTATCACTCTGTTGGTTATGACAAAAAGTGTTCCAGTTGATCCAATCAAAAGAGCAGCCTGCTTGTGAAATTAACATGCAAGAGGCTGAGTACACCACAGACATGTGTACCCTTAATGTAGTTCTCAGGGAAATTCAGTGTAACACAGAGTGTGACAAGACTGGCCCTTTGAATTACAGGTACAACTCATTTTTGCCAGCTGAATGGACTGGAGTAATGTAAAATAAAGTGTCTTGCTCAAGGACACAACATGGTATATCAATCCAACAGATGGTAAAAACTGTTCATGACAGGGGCAGAAGCTAACAAGCTTTAAGTGACCCTCACCTTAGGTGGATTTAATAAAAGTGAATGGAAGTCCTTTATTCTGGGAGTTATAGCATACAGAACATGGTTGACACCTTGTGTTAGATTTTCAATTTCTAAACTAGATCTCTGGTCCACTTCTCCTTCATATCTACAAGGAAAGACAAAAGAACACAATTAAGTATTTTCAAAAGTCACAAAAAACTGTAAAAACAGCAGCTTCAAAAATTCACATCATATCCTAAAACAAAACCAAAAAAAAACTAAAAAAACATGCATCTACAAACAGATTAACCTCACTTAAAAAAAATATTTTGGTACTTATTCTATCAGTCTCTTTCAACAAACTGCTAGGTTATAGGGATGTAAAAAAACCAGCAGCATTTGTCACATGGTAAAGGGGACAAACACAGGCACAAAGAGACAAATGCGCGCGTGTGCGTGTGTGTGTGTGTGTATACACAATGGGCTAGCACAGTTTCCACCTGCCAAATTCACTCATAAGGCATTAGTCAGCCCTGGGGCTATAAGTAAAAGATATATATATATATATATATATAGGTGCAGGTGTGGCTGTGTGGTAAAAAGCTTGCTCCCCAGCCACATGATTCTGGGTTCAGTCTCACTGCGTAGCACCTTGGGCAAGTGTCTTCTGTTATAGCCCCAGGCTGATCAAAGCCTTGTGAGTAGATTTAGTAGACAGAAACTGAAAGAAGCCTGTCGCGTGTATGTATGTATATTTGTGTTTGTCAACCCACTCCATCGCTTGACAACTGATGTTGGTGTGTTCATGTCCCTGTAACCTAGCGGTTCAGCAAAAGAAACCAACAGAGTAAGTACTACAGTTACAAAGAATAAGTCCTGGGGTTGATTTGTTTGACTAAAGGCAGGGCTCCAGCATGGCTACAGTAAAATGACTAAAACAAGTAAAAGAGTGTGTGTGTGTGTGTGTGTGTGTGTGTGTGTGTGTGTAAGCACATACACACACATGTATATGGGTATATGCCGTCCAACATTTTCCTCTAGTTTATTACAGGTATGGAGACACTTGAGACATGCACTAAATACATGGCAGGTTATTAAGCATGGTCAAAGTAAATGATTCAAGTAAGAGGGTAAGTGGGGTCGGGTGGGAGGTGGAAAATACAAATAAAATTACACTTTCTTGATATCAAGCAAAATCTGTACGACAAGAAGACCGTTGACGATAACTGATTCGTTCTTTTCTCCGTCCAGTATGTTGTTTAACAAACGACCGATAACTGGTTCACTGAAAAAAGCAAAATAAATAAAAACGGTTGTTTATACAAATCTGTTGAAGAAACCAAAGAACTACAGACATTAGTCATTCATCTAACTCAATATACATTAATCATTAATCTATATATGGTAGTGTGAGAGTGCATAGCCTAGTGGTTAGGGTATCGAATTCATGATTGCAAGATCGTGGTTTCAATTCCTGGACTGGGTGGTGTGTTGTGTTTATGAGCAAAACGCTTCGTATCACGTTGCTCTGCATTCACTTCGACATCTGATGTGTGGTACATCATTACACCTATTCACGCAGCATCAATTTGATGGAGGAAGTGAGCTTAACGTACAGCAGGAACATATAATCAGTACAAACAAATCATTTGCACAGGTTCTTCAGTAAGAAATTGCAGAACTGTCTTTCTCGGACTACAAGAGAGTACCATCATGTATGCTAGTCATTCATCTATACACATGTCCATGCGTGACATTTAGTAAATATTACTTTTTTTTTTTTTTTGTAGTAATTGAATGAACTCAAAATCACAAGGCTGTGAGTTCAATTCCTTGACAGGGTAACAAGGCAATTCTAATCATGTTGCTCTAATCTGTTCAAGTGAAACGACTAATAGCAAGCCCAGACGCAGGTTCCTTTTCTTCCGTCTGTTTCATCCAGGGGTGTTTCCACTGGGTCACATATAATGGTTTGATCATTTGGACTAATGAAAGAAAGGAACAATGGCAATTCATATGTCAAAGAAAGTAGTGATCACAACCAGTGAAGCAGTGTGAACCAATAATCGGAACCGGTATGCAAAGAGGGTTCAGTTGAGAAACTAGTCACCCCTATAAATATTAGATTTTGCAAACTGGTATACTTACGATTCTAAAGTTGCCAAGAGGGGATATGGTTGAGGACAATCCTGAATCTGAGACGGTTGTTCTCGACCTAATCGGACAATATCACAAAGAAATTGAGCTGCATTTGTATGAAACTGTGGAGAAAAATAAAAATAATAAAAATTAAAATAATGAAAAATGAACAATGAAAATATATAAAAGGAATGAAATAGTGCTATACATGATTACTACCAGCTAGTAAACAAAAAACAAAAAATTAAATATTTGAATTTTATGCAACTTTTTCATTGTAATTGCAAATTCAAAGTTCTAATCCTACCTCATATTAAGAAACGATTATCTCCCTTCTTACGTCTGCTTTCCATGCTGGAATGGGTTGGACAAGTCATCATGGCCAAAGTCATTTGTCATTAGGAGCAAACATTTGTACACATCATATGGCTGGGGTTTCTATGGCTGAATGCCCTTTCTATTGCCAACCACTTTACACAATGTACTGTGCACATGTTTTCATGGCATCAAAATTTTTTTTTAAATCTAAACTCCACCCTGAACCACCTGAGCATGGAAACACCATTTCCACAAACAGGAACAGTGTTTGACCACCCGGTTATTGATACGATAAGAACCATACAAACAGCAGATCTGATAATGGATTTTGAAATCCAGAAGCACACACACACACATACAGCAAATACAAAAAGTCACACACACACACACATGCATAGTAGATACAGAAGGGGAACACACAGACACACAACAGAGAAACAACAAAGGTGGAAAATTACAGAATGGCGAATAAAAGTAACTCACATCTTCTTCAATTGATGGAACAACTTGATCCACGAGTCTTTCCACCAGTTTTTCTTCATTCAACCACTGAAATAGAAGAGAAAAGGAAATATAGACACAGAACATTTGCTTTAAATTTAAAGTTGAAATTCACTTGAAAATTTGGACCAAGGGAGTTTAGTGACAGAGTTCAATGATAGAGTACAAGAGATAAAATATTATTCATGGTTTTCCACAACACAGTTTGGATTCCTTGGAACTATTTCATACATGTCTTTTATAAAGGTAAAAAGGCCAAAAATGTTAATTTGATCTTCCTATACAGTCTAAGCTTTCATCTACACACACACACACACACTCTCTCTCAATAATCAACATCCTGATAGATTTGCAAACTTTGAAAGCAACAAGTTTAAGTGCCTAGGTCACCCTTAACAGCTAATGACTAGTAAGACATCTCCAGTATTGGTACCACCATAAAACATGCCTAGTTCCTTTTCGTAGACAGTAAGCTTAAAATGTCACCCTGCTTAACACTTTCATCTGGTTATGAAGTACATTTAGCTGAGTTCATTCGATTCAAAGCAAATGGGCCAAGCTTCCAACCAAAGAAGAACACATTCTATTAACACACTGATTCCCACTTGGTCACTGCTTATCAGAGACAGCATGATATAAAGATTTTTCAGCCAATGCCAAATGAAAGGGGCCAAATCCAATATATAACAGTACTTAAAAAGAAGTACTGGCATTGATTTCGTCGTAGTTTAATGTCTGTTTTCCATGCTGGCATAGGTTGGACGGTTTAAGTGGAGCTGGTAAGGCTAGGGCCCACACCAAGCGGCACTGGCATGGTTTCTACAACTGGATGCTCTTCCTAATGCCTAAATCGTTTGAGGCATGCTCCAGTATGGCCACAGGCCTATGACTGAAACAAGCAAAAGATAAATGAAATGGAAATAATAATATAAGGTTAAAAAAAGAAGCTGACTGACCTCTATCATTTCAAACTTTAGTTTTGTAGATTCTATACAGGTTATCAATCGTAACAAGAGATCCACCATTGCAGATGTACCAATATGTGTCAGTAAGGTTCCAACAAAGTCAGATTTTGATTTCAAATATTTAAATATCTGGGGAAAAAAAAATTTAATTAAAAAAATAAAAATCGAAAATTTGCTGAATTAGTTTCAATTTTCAAATATATTTTGAGAGTATTACGGAATGCAAACATGAATGGAAATCTTCAAATGCAAACAATACTTACCATCTCACTTTTTTTAACTGTAAGAAGGCCTATCACTTTACTGACAAAGCTAGCCAATAAGGGATTAAGAGGGCCCTTCATCTCCAAGAACCCATATAATTTGTTTATATAAACACTATCTCCAGTTAGGCAGTCATTGATCTGAGTTACATCACATGTCAATACTTCACAGCATGTATTTGGGTACCTTTTGGACAAAGAAACAAAGCATTAGAATCAGTTACTGTTTAAATAGTTGATTAGAGAGACATCTAAATAGTTCAAATTTAAGGATGTTTTAATCTGAAGCAAGACGTCTTTTTGTACGATTATATCAACTGTATCATCATCATCATCATCATCATCGTTTAACGTCCGCTTTCCATGCTAGCATGGGTTGGACGATTTGACTGAGGACTGGTGAAACCGGATGGCAACACCAGGCTCCAGTCTGATTTGGCAGAGTTTCTACAGCTGGATGCCCTTCCTAACGCCAACCACTCAGAGAGTGTAGTGGGTGCTTTTACGTGTCACCCGCACGAAAACGGCCACGCTCGAAATGGTGTCTTTTATGTGCCACCCGCACAAGCCAGTCCAGGGGCACTGGCAACGATCTCGCTCGAAAATCCTACAGGAGCCAGTCAGGCGGTACTGGCAACGGCCACGCTCAAAATGGTGCATCTCATGTGCCACCCGCACAAGAACCAGTCCAGGGGCACTGGCAACGATCTTACTTGGCT
This sequence comes from Octopus bimaculoides, assembly GCF_046866305.1. NCBI lineage: Eukaryota > Metazoa > Mollusca > Cephalopoda > Octopoda > Octopodidae > Octopus > Octopus bimaculoides. Next base: position 2,076,778 of record NC_142952.1, read on the forward strand.
TGCCGGGTCTTCTCACGCACAGCCCATTTCCAAAGGTCTCGGTCCGTAGTCATCGCCTCGGTGAGGCCCAATGTACGAAGGTCTTGCCTCACCACCTCAGCCCAGGTCTTCCTGGGCCTACCTCTTCCACGGGTTCCCTCAACTGTTAGGGTGTGGCACTTTTTCACGCAGCTATCCTCCTCCATTCTCACCACATGTCCATACCAGCGCAATCGTCTCTCTTGCACGCCACAACTGATGCTTCTAATGTTCAGCTTTTCTCTCAAGATACTTACACTCTGACGGGTATTCACATTGACATTACACATCCAACGGAGCATACTGGCTTCATTCCTTGCGAGCTTACGTATGTCCTCAGCAGTTACAGCCCATGTTTCACTGCCATGTAGCATGGTTGTTCGTACGCATGCGTCATACAGTCTGCCTTTTACTCTGAGTGAGAGTCCCTTTGTCGCCAGCAGGGGTAAGAGCTCTCTAAACTTTGCCCAGGCTATTCTTATTCTAGCAGCTACACTTTCAGCGCACCCACCCCCACTACTAACTTGGTCGCCCAGATAGCGGAAGCTATCGACTACCTCTAGTTTTTCACCCTGGAATGAGATAGAAGTTGTTTCCTGTTTGTTTGCAGTCTTTATTGCACCTGAACATCTGCCACAAACAAAAACTAACTTGCTAGTTAACCTGCCTTTGATGTTGCTGCACCTCTTATGTGTCCATAGCTTGCACCGGGTACATCTTATAGAGTTACTACCTACTCCTTTTCTACATACTGAGCAGGGCCATCTACCTGAAGGGGTTTGTGTTTTATCTACCTTCCTACTTATTAGGATTTTGGTTTTAGCTAGGTTGACTCTAAGGCCCTTCAATTCTAGACCTTGCTTCCACACCTGAAACTTCTCCTCTAGTTCTGATAGTGACTCCGCAATTAGGGCAAGGTCATCAGCATAGAGGAGCTCCCAGGGGCAACCTGTCTTGAACTCCTCTGTGATTGCCTGGAGGACTATGGTAAATAATAGGGGGCTGAGGACGGAACCTTGGTGGACCCCTACCTCTACCCGGAATTCATTGCTGTACTCATTTCCAACCCTCACCTTACTGGCCGCATCTCTGTACATGGCTCGCACAGCTCTCACTAGCCATTCTTCTATCCCAAGTTTCCTCATTGACCACCAGATAAGGGATCGGGGGACCCTGTCAAAGGCTTTCTCCATGTCAACGAAAGCCAGGTACAGAGGTTTATCCTTGGCTAGGTATTTCTCTTGCAACTGTCTCACTAGAAATAAGGCATCAGTAGTGCTTTTACCTGGCACGAACCCAAACTGCATCTCATCTAAATTGATTCGCTCCCTAATTAGTTGGGCTATGACCCTCTCTGTAACTTTCATAACCTGATCTAACAGCTTGATGCCTCTGTAATTATTTGTATCTAAAGCGTCCCCTTTACCTTTGTAGCAGTTGACTATGATGCTGCTACACCAGTCATAGGGTATGACTCCTTCGTGTATCACCTGGTTCGTAATACGGGTGACTAGGCTATAGCCAACACTGCCAGATATTTTGAGCATCTCTGCAGTGATTCCTGATGGGCCGGGGGCTTTCCCGGTCTTCATACTCTTAATTGCTTTATCTACCCTGGTACTATCAACTCGGATAGCTGGTCCCTCTATTGGGTCGACATAAGGCAGGCTCTCTTTCTCCCATTCATTCTCTTTATTAAGCAATCTATCGTAGTGGCATCTCCAGACCTCTTTCTTTGCATCCTCATTTAATGCAAGCGTACCATCATCCATGCGAACACATTTCTCTCCTACAACATCACTATTCTCTCTCCTACACTGTCTTGCAACCCGAAATACCTCGAGTCTTTGGTCCTCACGGCGCAGAACATTGGCAAATCTTTCCTTATCTGCTTCCCCTCTGGCTAAATAAACCTGTCGCCTAGCCTCCCTTCTGGCACATTGGTACAATTCCCTGCTACCACCGTTCTTCCAGTCCTTCCAAGCTTGTTTCTTTTGTCTAATAGCCCTGTCTACCTCCTTGTTCCACCACCACGTTACTCTGGGTTGGGAGGGGACCTTACACCACCCACAAATCTGGTCGGTGGCTTTCAACAGGTTGTCCCGCAGAAATCTCCAATTGTCTTCCACGTTGTATGATGCTATATCCCCTTCTATTTCGTTAAATGCTTCAAGTAACTTGTCTCTAAGTCTCTGTCCGTTTGCAGGGTCTTTAAGCTTCCACACCCTTCTTCTCCAAGCCTGTCTAATTCTGGGCACCCATTTTGCCTTGATCCCAAAGTCGCTAACTACTAATCTATGTTGTGGGGTACATTCTTCGCCAGGGTAGGTTTTGGCATTTATAAGCCGCCCTCTTTCCCTATTTCTGGCGAGGATGTAGTGTATTTACTTGCAAATAAGTTGGACTAATTTATACTTGATTTTAAGTGAAGAAATTGGGGTGCGACATACATGGGGCAAAACTAACAATATGAAGGGGAAAAAAATTTATACCAAGGTTTAACATTAAATTAGGGGGTTAACTTATACATAAGAAAATTCTGTGTGTGTGTGTGTGTGTGTGTGTGTGTGTGTGTGTGTGTAACAAAAGAAGCTGGAAAATTTTTTTTGGTATTATTTGTTCATCATGCGTACGAACAACCATGCTACATGGCAGTGAAACATGGGCTGTAACTGCTGAGGACATACGTAAGCTCGCAAGGAATGAAGCCAGTATGCTCCGTTGGATGTGTAATGTCAATGTGAATACCCGTCAGAGTGTAAGTATCTTGAGAGAAAAGCTGAACATTAGAAGCATCAGTTGTGGCGTGCAAGAGAGACGATTGCGCTGGTATGGACATGTGGTGAGAATGGAGGAGGATAGCTGCGTGAAAAAGTGCCACACCCTAACAGTTGAGGGAACCCGTGGAAGAGGTAGGCCCAGGAAGACCTGGGCTGAGGTGGTGAGGCAAGACCTTCGTACATTGGGCCTCACCGAGGCGATGACTACGGACCGAGACCTTTGGAAATGGGCTGTGCGTGAGAAGACCCGGCAAGCCAAGTAAGATCGTTGCCAGTGCCCCTGGACTGGTTCTTGTGCGGGTGGCACATGAGATGCACCATTTTGAGCGTGGCCGTTGCCAGTACCGCCTGACTGGCTCCTGTAGGATTTTCGAGCGAGATCGTTGCCAGTGCCCCTGGACTGGCTTGTGCGGGTGGCACATAAAAGACACCATTTCGAGCGTGGCCGTTTTCGTGCGGGTGACACGTAAAAGCACCCACTACACTCTCTGAGTGGTTGGCGTTAGGAAGGGCATCCAGCTGTAGAAACTCTGCCAAATCAGACTGGAGCCTGGTGTTGCCATCCGGTTTCACCAGTCCTCAGTCAAATCGTCCAACCCATGCTAGCATGGAAAGCGGACGTTAAACGATGATGATGATGATGATTACATATGGTTCATTTGCTTATAGGAATCACAACCCTGGGTCATCCATGGGGCTGGGCCCTTAATGGATGTGAAACCATTGGTCACTCTATGACCAGACTTATACTCAACTGAATAAGAAATACACTATTGCTCTACGCTTTAGAGTGTGCCTCTTTTTCTGCTATATGATACAATATATATATATATATATATATATATATATATATATATATATATATAAAATGAGGTTATATTATACTGGTAGGTAAGAATTCTAAACATTTTAAAGAGTGCAGTATAAATGCAGGCAACCAGAAACGTAATTTGGCAAATGCTATTACTTCATTAAAATACTTCAGATATAAACACTTTAGAGAAAACAAGAAATAAATCAACATGGAGAGAGGGAGGGAGAGAAAGAGAGTGAGTATGTGTGTGTGTGTGTGTGTGTGTGTGTGTGTGTATATATATATATATATATATATATAGATAGATAGATAGATAGAGAGAGAGAGAGAGAGATTTAAATAATTTTACATAATTTATCTATGCTGCTGCTTTTCTCCTCATGGCTTCCACTCTTTCGCTCTGGATGTTGCTCTGTCAATGGCTGTGGTTCGCAAATGGTTCCACATTCCCCATCCACTGGCCTGCTTCTTCTTTAACAGTTCTTTTCCAGATGTTCTTGGGTCTTCGGCCCTTCCCCCTTCCATTCCAGGGGCTCATGTTGTGGCTGTCATACAATTGCTGATGAGATCTTTCCACAAGATGTGCCCAATGTACTGCAACCTCCTTCACCATACTTCACATCTCGTGCCCTCCGTCCTAGCACTTCCCAAGCATGGCCTCCTCGCTCTTTGTATGCTCTTGCCACTGTGTCTTAAGTATCAGCCTCAGACATCTGCACAGGAAGACATCTAGTTCCCTCTCGTCCCCTTTGGTCATTTTCTTTCTTTACCAAATATTCGAACAGTTTCATTTTGAGGCTAAAGCTGATGCTATTGGAACTACAGATGCTCTTAGGACAACTGAACGTGACTTGGGATTTGGCCAATCTGTTTACTAGGCCCATGGTACCAACATTAGAGACAAAGGTTCCTAAATATTCAAACCTGTCCAAACATTCCAATATTTCTCTATTGATCATGAAGCTGTCTGTACTTTTGAGAAATATATTTTTTATATTTTCACTCCAATGTGTTTCTGGAATAAATTTGTTTTTGTTTTCAATATTACTTGTAGATTTGCTGTTACATTTTGAAAATTGAAATAACTGACATTATGCCCAGTACAATTATACTTTTTCGGTATTTGCTATTACACCAACTTTTGAAAATTCTTCCTGTTCAGAATCACTGTAACTGAATGTGAAAGTAGCATTTGCAGGATGTTTTTGTTTTTGGTTTTTACAAGTGGAAAAAAATTATGAAAAAGATACATACATGGAAAAAATATATGAAAAAATTTGGAGAACACAAATTTCACATTATAAAAATGTTGGCTGATGTATAGTAAGTGTCCATCCAGTAAAATCATGGGATATCGTTAAAAGAGTAATAAGACATATCTCAATATTCTCTTTTAAATATAAATAGGTAATTAGGGATGGTATTGTGCAGTAACCTAGAACCATGAGAAGTTTGGGGCATTTGTTGATAGACTGATAATGAGAATTAATTAAGCATATAAAATTAAGTGCTCTGTTCAAATTCATCTGAAATACCTGCAACTGTGGCGTACAAATTCACATCATAACCAAAAGGGGAATTTACCTATAACGCTGTTTCTCTTCAATATCTTCAGATGGTTCTTCAGTAACCATATTGACCATTTCTCTTAAGTTATCCGGACGGATAAGACTAAAATAAGAAGCAACAACCAACACATGAGTAAGTGGACATATAAGGTCATTTAGAAAGAAAGTAAAAGATGATAAATAATGAAGTATTTCGAACAGAAATATCACAGAAATAACATCATTTAAGAGAATAGCAATTTTGTAAACTCTGACACAATACTTTATCACCAGCCGATAGTTCTGTCTCTCTCCTACTTTAAGCACCAAACAGAAAAATAAGAATACTTACAAGTCAATAAGCTTTTTATGTCTGGCTTTACATTCTTGAAGAATATCATCTTCGTCAAGAAGTTCTTGTAAGGTAACATCCTGAAAAACAGATATTAAAAGATTGCAAGAAGACAAAGAAGAATAAAAGTCCTTTGGTTAAATTTTCTTCATCAGAATATTTTTTCAAACATTTTTTCAAACAAGATAATGAAGTTAATGTATCCAGTAATAGAAGTATTCCTACTAAATCAGTTAAATGTTCATTTTAATTTCACTGATGCTTAATACCAAATAATTCACTTTCACTTTGAGATTTTAAAATGTTTTATGATCAGAAAAGTGAAAGAATTTTTTTCATTTGAAATTGAAAATTCTTCCGTTTTCTCAGTTGAATTTAATGTCTCCAACTATCACGCTCTCTCTCTCTCTCTCTCTTCATTTATTGGTTCATGCTCCCATTACCAGCATGACCTCAAACAAAAACACATAACAAATTATGAAATATGATAGTATCATATTTAAGAAATAAGATATTTAGAGGCAGAGTTTCCAATTCAGGCTGTTTGTTGATAATTTAGTCGGTTCATTCATTTAATTTTGTTCTCTCTTTAATGGTTTACGTTGATGTTGTCGTTGCTTTGTACCAAGTCAATCAGAAAATAAAATAGTTTACAATAAACCACACTGAAGATATAGATATATATTATTAGCGATGGAAGCAGTATTAATACCAAAAATTAATCTTTATATCCATCTTAACATGGATGTCTTGTTAGATCACTGAAGACTGCCTTATTAGCCTTGAGACATTCTCTTGTACAGGCACTCGGTGCATAAAAGTACAATCATAGATTGTAGCAGACAAGAAGAATTGTCTGTGATGGGTGCCAGAATTCTCATATCAAGTGATTTCATTCTACTGGAAGTCATCAGTGGGAAGTGTCGTCCAGTCACTGCATACCAGTCAAATCTCACTGCTATAGAGAATATCAGAATCTTTCCAGACACCGATGCCACAAGTAGCAAACTGGTATGATCAACATTTCCATATATTCCTGGCAGTTTCGTTTTTGAGATGCACGTATGGCTTTATGGCTAAGAAGCTTGCTTTCCAACCCTATGCTTTCTGGTTCAATCCCACTGTGCAGCACATTGGATAAGGGCCTTTTAATTGAGCCCCTTGTTGACCCAAGTCCTGTAATTGGATCAGGTAGGCGGAAACTGAAAGAAGCCTGTCGTATGTACATGTGTATGAGTAACTGTGTGAGTGTATGTTTGTGTCTCCTTGTTTTGACATCTTATGATAGTTGTAAATAAGTGTCACTGTCATACAAGCAGTGTCATTCAATTCCAACATTCTGTGAAAACATGTCTAGCCATGGGGAAATATTACCTTGCTTGGAATTGTGTGAGAGTTGGTGACAGGGAGGGTGGTTGGACGTAGAAAATCTGCCTTAATTAAGGCCATCTGACGCAAGCAAGCAGGGAAAATCAGGCGGTGAAACAGTGCTGCTGATGATATATCCATAGGTGCAGCATTAAGTCTGCACCGACACAACAGTGTGAAGCTAGGTCTGTTGCACTAACACTTGCAAAAAGTGGTTTCACAACTGAATGCTTTGCCTGTGAGACTTTACTGGTCACAGACAGATGCCTAGAGAGCACTGAATTTCATTTGGGTGTACAACAAAATGGCATAAGAAAGATTTGAAACATGTCTAGTAGAGCATAACTGCGAGTTGAATAGGATTTAGATCTTTATATAAATATTTTCTGAATGCATTATTGTAAATATTTACATGTTAAAATCACTACCTTGTTACCTTTTTCTCTTTCTTTTTATTTCTTAGTCACTGGACTGCAGCCATGCTGGAGCACTGGCTTAAAGGGTTTGCTTGAATAAACACTCCCAAATACATATTTAAAAAGAAAGTTTTTTTTTTTTTAATAAGCCTGGTCTTTTTCCAAACTGCCAAGTTACAGGGGTGTAAATAAACCAACACTTGTTGCCAAGTGATGATGAAGCTATAAACACACACACACACACACACTGACAGGCTTCCTCACAGTTTACATGTAGCAAATTCACTCACAAGGTATTGGCCAGCCAGAGGCTATAGTAAAAGACATTTTGCAGTGGGACTGAATCGAAAAACCACAAAGTTGCAAAGCAAGTTTCTTCACAACCCAGCCGTACCTGCACCTACCGAAGGACGGAAACATCAAGGAATGAGAAAATACTCCCAATCAGAAGTTAGAGACAAAGAATAATTTGGGCCCAGATCAAATGTGACGTAATGAATGTAAATAGGGACCTACCTCTTTTTCAAGTAAAGAGTCAATGTGAGTTGAGGCAAGATTGAACTTCCAAAACATGTCTCACGTATCTGAAAACATCAAACAGAAAATAAGTGGGTGGTGTTAAGTGAGCTTAACAATACTATTTTACATGGGTCATGATACACAATTAAATATAAGATATATATTGGTTGTCTCTTGGTTTACACAGGACTCGATTTGCATAGTTTCATTTTAACAGTGTTTACAATTTGGTTGATTTTTTTCTAATAACTCAATGCATATAATTTAGAAATACAAATCTGTTTATTTGTCATTTCGGTCAGGTCACACTTGAGCGCAACTGGTAACATGTAACCCAGTACAACCTGTCATATGGTCGGTTCGTCGGCGACGAAACTGGCAACCCCCATCAAGCTTGCTTGGTGAGGAGAATGATTGTTGGACATCCTGTGGGATGAAAAATATGACCCGTTAAAGGGCAGAAGAACTACTGTGTAGTCAACAGCCAATTCAACAAGTACCTTGCCACGGTGAAGTGCCTGTGTGCTTCATTGACCCGGAGAGCTATGCTGGAGGGAGAGAAATCTTTAGGCAGGTCTTACCAAGCCAGACAGGTCGAAGGGTAGGAGACAGACAAAACCTCAACAATAATAAGTGTCAGCAGTAGGATGTGGATTTAGTTATCGGCAGGACCTAACCGATCAGATTCCTGGCTTTGAACCAGAAGGATGTCATGCAGAGGATCTTGAATACAAGACAATGGATGAGATTTTCTCTCTAAGGTGGAGACTCACGTAAGGTCCATTTTTGGAAACAGTAACAATCAGCTATACATGAAAGCCTCCTTTCCTCTCCCTATGATAGGACAGGAACAAGTGTCTTGCTGAAGAACACAGAGAGAGAGAGAGAGAGAGACAGAGAGACAGAGAGAGAGAGAGAGAGAGAGAGAGAGAGAGAGAGAGAGAGAGAGAGAGAGAGCAGTTTGAAAGAAACTACCTCATCTGTGAGTCAGACCAGACAATGAACTGGTGAACCATTCTACACCAGGAGAAAACCAGAATTTATCATACTGCTGCTGACACTGAAAGTTGATCTAAATCCTAATTTCTATCAATAACCTCAATCTGTTATCTGGTTCATTATCAAGAAAAAGAAAAAAAAAATCTTCAGCATAACAAAACAATGTTTGAGAAATGCAATTTCTTTATCAGTTCAGAATTGCCTATATATGGTATCTGGCACTGATGAGAAGCTAACTACTTTGAAATACATGTAGCCACCAGCCTGACAGGTGGGCAGGAAAAGCTCTGAACTGACCATGAATTTTTTTTTTTTTGCCTCCAGTAAGAATATTTCTTCATAAACAAACTCTATTGATAAAACTTTTTATGGGTTCCAATAGCTCTCAGACATTAGAACTGGTTTCAAGTTTATTTTCTTCTCGGTCACTGCTTAGCACATCTACTCGGCAGGAGTTTATTAAGGTTTATAAATTTATATAATAAAATAAGAGAAAATTTATAAAACATACAATTTCCAAGGATCTCACGTTCATCTTGTTTACCTCAAATTTACCAAACTAACACAAATGTAATAGGAAGAAATTGTCAAGGCTGAATTTAATTATAACAGAACACAAATATCAAAGGACAGAAATAATCAGCGAGATTTGATAATCTTGTTTGCTTTACTTTATGACTCAAAGAGTACAGAAACTATTGACCTTTTTTATCTTACGTTTCACTCATTAGGAAATAGGATTATCTCCTTTTATTCATCATTAGCTATGAACAAAAAAAAAAAAGTAGGCATGGCTGTGTGGTTATGAAGTTTTGGTTTGCAATCATGTGATTCCAGGTTCACTTCTACTACATGGCACTTTCGGGAAGTGTCTCATACAACAGCCTGAGTAGACCAATGTCTTGTGAGTGAAGTTGGTAGAAGGAAACTGTGTGGAAGCCTATCATATCGTGTGTGCGTGCATGTGTGTGTTTCTGTCTGTTTGTCCCCCATATCTCACTTGACAACTGGTGTTGGTTTGTTTATAGCCCCATAACTGAGCAGCTTGGCAACAGAGACCAATAGGCTAAGTACCAGACTTTGAAAGAAAATAAATAAGTACTGGGGGGTTGATTTATTTGACTAAACTCTTCAAGGTGACACTTCAGCACGGCTGCAGTCCAATGACTGCAGCAAGTAAAAGATAAAAAGATAAATATGGCTAACAAAATAATAACAAAAAAAACAAAAACAACAACTCTAAAACCAAAATAATATAAGATATTATGAACACCAATTTTGAGAGACAAAAGAGCAATTGGCACAACGAATGGAATCCAGACACACATATATAATAACTACTGCCTGCTAGTTGACATTACACCAAACAGAGTGTCTGTGATTCCCTCCTCCCAAATTACGCACTATACAAATGCTTTTCTTGGCTCATTTGCGGTTGCCGAATTTTCCTGTGGAGATAAAATATCAAAGAAAAAAGAAGAAAAAAAAAGGAAAGGAAAAGAAACATAACGAGAACACTAACCAATTCGAGAAGACGAGTGGCAGGCATAATAGAGGCGAATCAAATTATGAGGAAGCGCAAATTAGTATGTCATCAGGAAAGGAGATCTGTTGGTAAAAATTAAGCCTCTAACTTCTTTAACCCTCTATCTTTTATCTCTTCTGTTTGCTTTAGTCATTGGATGGCAGCCTTGATGGGGTGCTGCCTTGAAAGCTTCTAGTTGAACAGATCAACCCCCAGTGTATACTTTTCTATTAGTCTCCTTTCTCAAACCCACACTGGTTTGTCAAGTGGTGGTGGTGGTGGGACAAGCAATGGCCACCACATTCATAGCCTCTCCAATTATCTTAATTCCCATCCCATCTGACATTACATTCTCGTAACACATTTCTTTCATAATCCTTTCTCAACCTCACCCTAAATTTCAGATCTCCCTCTCTCACAAATCAATCACAGCTAACGCCATTCATAGATAGACTCCACAACACACTCAAATAATCTATGCTTGGCATACATTCACGCTACATGCTGTACGTTAAATTTTCCAATTGCAAGCAGATTATTACCACCACCACCACCATCCCCATCACCACACATCACTTTACTTCTGAAACTGTTCTCAATCAAATTCAAAAGCTGGGCTAAAAATCAGTTTATTTGTTAAGATTACTTGATGTATGCTTGTACATATTAAAATGAACTCAGATAAGCATGTAAGCATGATATAAAAATGAAAAAAAAAAAAAAAAGGATTGATGTGAAATTACAAACCATCACTTATCTCAAAAGAAAAAAAACAAACATACAAAAGAACTAGAACTAAAACAAGATAAGAGTTCAATGCCTAAACAATGACATCTATAGAGTAGACTCAGCCATATATCAGAGAGGTCAACTGCCAAGACTTCTCTACCCCCACCCTGTTCCCTTTGTGTTGCTGCATGCAGACAATCAGCCAGGCTCTGCTTTTTGACGTTTGTCAGTTCACATACATCTTGCTTTCTTTACCTCTACAATTCCTGTCAGGATGGTCTTGGGCAGTGGCTCGAGGTGCAATGTGTGTCCAAAATAGGAGAGCTTTGTAGACTTAATTCTCAACAAAAGGTGTCCTTGGACTTTTTGCTTTTCTAACACTTCAGTATTTGCTACCCTGTCTTCCCAGCTTCTTCTGTCCAATCTACAAAAGATCCACACCTCAAAGGCCTTCCATCTTCTCCACTGCCGTGTGCATAGTCCAAGCTTAAAATAATAAAATCCTCAATTTGATAAACAGGACAGAAATAAGGGGAGGAAAATCCAGATGTAAAACAATGTTTTATCATCGTCGTCGTCGTCATTGCTTTAACATTCCCTTATCCAGGTTTGCATGGGTTAGGGGGGAATTTGTTGAGGCAGGTTTTCTACAGCTGGAGGCTCATCCTGTTGCTAAACTTCATCTGTTTCTAAGCAAAGTAATATTTCCCCACAGCCAGACATATTTTTCACAGGAAGACTGGAAATGAACAAAACTGCTTGTCTGATTGTGATGCTCATTTACAACAATCATATGATGTCAAGACCAGAGGACACAGACACGGACATGGATGGACAGGGACACACACACACAAACAAGCTTCTTCCCCTTTTCATCTACCAAATCTACTCACAAGGCTTTAGTCATCCCAGGGATATAGCAGAAGACATTTGCCCAAGGTGCCACACAGTTGGGGCACCACCTTGAAGGACTTTAGTTGACCAAGTCAACCCTAGTACTTATCCTATTGGTCTCATACCAAACTGCTAAGTTATAGGATGTATACAAACCAACACTGGTTAAAGAATGTTGGAGGACAAACACACACACACACACAAAATGGGGTTTTTTTTTCACTTTCCAACAACCAAATCCATTCACAAGTGGTGGTTGTGGTTGTGGTGGCTATAAGAGAAGACATTGTCCAAGGTACCACAAAGTGGGACTGAAAACCTGAAACCATGTGGCTGGGAAGTAGTCTTCTTACCACAAGGTCACGCCTGTAACTATTCTCTATAAATAGAGAATGAAAAGAAAGACCCGACAAAAGCTTCATAATTTAACCTGTAAGACTGTGTGGTCAGTATCTAATAGTTTTTTTTGTGACTAAAATAGTTCAGATGGCCTTATTTTCCGTTTGAAGCTATTTTAAAAATAAACTTTCCCAAAATAGAAAATTAGGTGAAGAATAGTTCTCAAAACAACTTGCAGATCACAATTGTAAAAGAAAGCAGGTTTCTTTTTTTTTTTTTTTTTCTTTCCAAGAAATAACACACTGATACATGAACACAAATCAGTATGATTATTATTATTATTATTATTAAACCTCAACACCTTATGTCTGTCTTTGTGTTGTCCCCCTCATCCTTCACCCCAATGGCAAATAAAAGAAATCATCATCATCATCATCAGTAGTAGTGGTTGTAGCCAAACACTTGTTTAGGTTTATTTCTCTTTCCCCCCAAATCGAAGAGGTATAGGGGTAGAGATATATGAAGCTACTACTACTACTACTACTACTACCAATCACAGAATCAGATATTTGTGTTATTATTAAGAGGCATTATTAATCCACTTGTTTTAATCTGTCTAGCTGGAAAAACACACAAAGCTGATATTTTATCAATTGCTGGAGCTAACAGCAATTCATACCAAATAAGTACATTATCCAATAAAATATCTTTCCCTTAGCCAAAGGGGGCTGATAGAGGCTCCACTCACTCAAGTACACATTTATGCCTAACTCCACCCCATCCCACCCCTTTTTTTTTTAATAGAAAGCCGGTTGCTTCAAGAGAAGTTCTAACTCAAAACATTTAAGTACCATTTCATAGAAAACAACACAGCATATACTAAAAAGAAAACGAATATAATGGTCTCAAGTTCATATTTCATGGCATATTTGAGCAGTAATCCATGCAATTTATTCACATCATGTTGTTGTTGGTTATCTAAGTCTAACATAATGAAACTGGAACTGATTATGAATCGTTTACAGACCATCTCGTTTAGGTGCAGACGTGCTATCTGATAAGAACATACCAAACAAGAGTGAGTGTATTAGTTACACTACAACCATGTTCTATTATTCTGTTAGTTGTCTTAGCTGTTTGGTCTGAGGTCATAAGGGACACCACCCTGAAAGGCTTACTCCAGGGGTCTCCAAAGTGGTTGATATCAACCCCCTGGGACTATTCAAGGGGTCAATAAATGGGTTGAGTATTCCATGAATGGGTCGATGGTCTAAAAAGTTTGGGGACCCCTGGTTTACTCAGTCATTTTCAAGACACAGGAATGGCTGTGTGGTTTCAGAAGCTAGCTTCCCAACCATGTTGTCTCGGCCCTACTGTGCAGCACCTGTGTTATAACAGAAGCGTCTTCTATTATAGCACCAGGTCGACCAATGCCTTGCGAGTCGGAGTTGGTAAATGAAAACCGAAAGAAGCCTGTTGCACATGTGCATGTGCATGTGCAGGCATGGCTGCTATCATAAAAAAGTTTACTTCCCAACTGGTACTTATTTTGTCGCTTTTGCTGAACTGCTAAGTTACAGGGACATAACCAAACCAATACTGATCGTCAAGTGGCGGTGGGGGACATACATATATACCTGATACACACATATACGATGAGCTTATATGCAGTTTCTGTCCACAGGGCATTGGTCAACCTGGACCTATAATAGAAGACAATTACCCAAGGTGCCATGCAATCGAATTGAACCCGAAACCATGCAGTTGCAAAAAGGCTTCTTAACTGCCCAGTCATAAAGAGAATAAAAATATTATTTACTAATTAAACTTTGTTTTTTAAATCAGACCTGATTCTTGAGACTATGGAACTATCAAATTTTTAAATACGTCAACACTTTATGGTCAACTGAAACCTTTATTACTTTAGCTCTTGGTCTTCATGTTGAGTATTCTCCTTAAGCATGTGAAGTGGCAACTGTCCATTGTGTTTTCTTCCATTTTTGTCACTTCCTAGTTTTTACATCCGTAGAGTAATACTGGTTGGACCAATGTCTTGAACAGCTTCGGTTTTGTGTTTTGTGGCCCATAAACTTTGCTTCTTCATACCTTTGTCTGATTGTAGAATGCTTAAGGAGAATACTCGACATCAAGTGGCTGCAAAGAATCTGAAATGACACAACCGAGATGACAACAAGCATCAACAGGATCAGTGACAAAGATTCAGATGCTGGAAATGGATCAGAAACGTCCTCAGGCAAGATCAAGAAAGCGATTCTATGGTGGCACTAAAGTGGCAGCCTGAGGGGAAAAGAGCATCGAGGCACCGTAAAACCACACGGTGAAGGATCATTGACAAGGAAAGGAGATGAGAAGAGTGAAGGAATTGGAATGAGACCAAATGAATAGCGGAAAACAGAGCTGGTTGGAAAGATTATGTTGCAGCGTTATGTGCCTCATGGCATGGAGAGAACCAACTCACTTAGCTCATAACAGTATCAAGTTGTAGTTTCTGTAATGCTAGCTTACAATCTAACAGTCATTTTCTCAAGAGTAGATTTTCCATTGCACCAAATAATGTACCCTCCTGAAGCTTCTGCCAACTTTTTATTAGTTATCCTGAAACGTGTACATCCTTGTCTCTGATGGGGGGGTTGGGTTCCAAAAATACATCATAAGAAATGAATCATCTCCACATATTTAGTAAATGGAATGAATGGTAGATTCATTCGACACCAAACTTGCCACCCATAGCAGCAAAACTTCTATCACATATTTTTCTTGATCATCTCAACATTTTCTTGTGAAGAATTCACTCATCTGCATCATTTTTGATGATCAGGAGCCTTAGAATTTTCCTGTTCCCTGATCCCAATGTTGATGGGTACAAGAAGATAAACCTGTATAAAAAGAAATACACGGCTTCACAGCACAGTAAACACAAGAGATATAATCAATGCGTTCTGGTTAACCAAGCACTATGGGTGCTCAGTGAGGCACATTTCTGCAGAATAAGCAGAATCTTTGACCGATCATTGACCCATGTTACCACAGACCAATCTGTGATCAGGGTAACATGGATCACAACTGAGTATTCCATGTTATCCCAATTCAGAGATGAATGAATCAGTAATAAACTAGGCTACATGTAGTAGTAATTGTTGTTAAGACACGTCTACCTTGATCAAAGAAATTACAATCCTGTCTACATTATCCAATGTACCTTTCCATCCCTATTTGAAGGGTCATAGGTGCAGGCACAGCCTTTAGGCACTGACGCAGCTGTGTGGTTAAGAAGCTTGCTTCCCAACCATAGAGTTTTAGGTTCAGTTCCACTGAGCAGCACTTTTGGAAAATATCTTCTACTATAACCTTGGGCCAACTAAAGCCTTGTTAGTGAATTTGAGTACAATTTTATTTTATTTTTAATTAAAATAAAAGATAAGCACCACAACTCTTAGACATGATATAACAGGAATTAAAGAGTTGAAACAAGTGTGAATCCATTTTGGCTGAGTCTGACCATGTGACAAGAGTGATGGGATAATTTTAATCCACTGACAGATAACCACTATGGATGTCCTTGTAGGGCACATGATCTTCACGAGAAAACATCTTCACCAGGCTTTGTCTCTCGAAAACAGCTCAGCAGCAGCAGTCGGTTGACACAAATAAATAAATTAACAAATATCCCACCTGTAGTTCAAATTCATTTCTTCTCTGCCCCCCTTGTTATCAGTAACCAGTGAAATCCAGTTGCTTTCTCTTCATCCTGGCAAGATATGATTGCTTTGAGATTTTTTTTTTTTTTCACAGAAAATGTATTTTTTGAAATTTATGTAAAATTTATGTGAAATCCATAGCATGAAATTTATTATTTTAAAATAAATGACATGAATGCCAATGTAGAACAAAACAAATTATATAACACCAAGTTCTAGTGTCAACTTTCATCAAAACCTAGAATGTATAAATCCTATTTGTATGCCATGTTCCATACTAAAATAGTTCCCTCATCTGCACACATCATCCAATCTCTTTCATATCAACCATTTTCTCATTATTGTGTAAATTTGAAATGATTATCAAACTAGATCATACCCTGTGCTTTCCTAATCTATAGCTACAGACTGTCTGCAATTTCATTATATATATAAATATATATATAGTAAAGCTTATTTGCCAACAGAATGTGGTGGTCCTATAAAGGACGATGTTACTGTTGTTTAAGCCCCAGGAAAACATCTTTTCCAGCTTCCTGTCAACACAGTCTGTGTCCGTATAGCTTGCGAGGGAGGTCATCACTCCCATCTCCAGCCTTACGTGATACTCACAGACCATGGTTTTTGGGTGGTTACCCGTCCTCCGTGTGAGATAATCATATATATATAGAGAGAGATAGCGATAGAGAGAGCAAAATCATTATTACTTTAACAGCCTATATTTCAAATATTGAACTTGTATTTTATATCTATCTTGATTAGGCAGTAATCTCATCGTTGGTTATTAGTAAACAATAAATAGCTCAGATCCTATCCCCGTATCAACATATTGTTAGTTATCTGAGCAGCACTTGCCTTGGTGTACCTAGGTGTTGAGAATAAACACAATAGTATCTAAGATAGACTGTTGTCCAATCAAAACAGAGATTTTTTTTTTCCTATCATTTAACACCACAAACCAGTTAGTCACCAACTTTGTGAATGCATTTTAAAACATTTAATCACTAAAAATACAAAATAAAAGGTTGGTAAACCGAAAGGTTATAAATCTCAGAACTTACTCCGGGATAGACAAACAATCGTCTTTGGACCCTATTGTCAATGAAACTTGCGGAGTAACTTGTCACAATAATAATAATAATAATAATAATAATAATACATGCTTCATCAGATCTACTTAATTGCTTAACAGCACAATGAGCTACTACTGCTGCTCTCATTAACAAGTTTATCAACACTGACTGCAAGCATTATGCTGGCTTGCCACCGAACAACCACTCCTCAGAATAACATTTCTCATTACAACATTCAGCTTAACAATTTATTAGTGTTTATGCTATAATAAATTTGCGTAACTAGTTCTCACTTGTGTTAATTGCTACAATGGCAAGAGAGCCCGGACCTAATACGGATTCAATTTGGAGATACAAATGTCCCCAAACCATATTAAGATTTAAATTAGGCAACCACTCATGGCCCCGCCTAAAATCATAGGGGTTTTTCTCCACCCCACCACACCCCTCTAAATCTTCGTGGATCAAGTTGCATGCTGTGGTGACTAGGGTGACCTATTTACAACACAAAGAATATTATTAGGGGAATGTTGCTAGAGTAATATATACCTCCCTTTACTCACAGGTAAAAAGAAGCTTCTATTGCATAAATTGACAGATTGCAAAACCAATACCCCCCACCTTTACTAGGTTACAACAGTTTAGTGAATATACACACGATGTACATACGCAGATACTGTAACAGATAGTGAGAGCTGCATAAATGGACGGCAATTTCTATAGACATACCTAATTGTCATGGAAACTAATGTAACAAACCCTAAACACTCCCCATTTACAAATACAGACAGAAACTTGTCTACACATTCCATAACAGACAAGAGACTTGTCTATACAGCACATAACAGGTTTGAGACCTGTATACACACCCCACAGCAGAGAAAACCCTGCAGTGTTTTTAGTAAAGATCCTTTTGTTGCAAGTATTCTGACTAGGCGTCTACTTTGGTGATGACTGTCAATGCACTGCTTCCAACTGAAGGTTGCCTGGTGAAATGCTACTGTTTACCAGAGGGTACAGGAAGAAAATGTTTTCCAGCAGAAACTTGCTGCCAGGTGGAGTAAACACCGATACCTGTAGCTGATTCTTTGGGAACCTGCCCTATTAACTGGCACAGAATTCTATATCCATGACTGCCTCAGCAATAACTGGTTTTGAGAAACCCACTTACAACCACTGATTTAAAATTGGATTACTTAAAAGGGATCAAAATAATGGTGACAGCTTTCCTCTTTTTCTGAAGCAATTCAAAACAATGAAGTCAAATTGTCAACATCATTTTAACATCCACTATCCAAGCTTGCATGGGTGGGACAGAATGTCGAGGAGGATTTTCTATGGCTGGACGCCCTTCCTGTTGCTCATCCTCATCTGTTTGCAACTAAGGTAAATATTTCTCCCATGACCTGATATGTTTTCACAGAAGATTGGAAACAAAAGGCACCTAATGCAGATATTGTCATCAGAATGCAAGTAACTGAAACAAACAGTGCCGGACATTGATCTAATGCTCTTATAGTTCTGCCAATCCAACCACTATAATTTCATACATTTTAATCACCTCCAGAAGGATGATAGGCAAAGATAAACAGAGCAGGATTTGAACTCAGATTACAGAGTACAAACAAATATCACAAGACATTCTATCTGACACTAACAAATCTCATACCTTCTGGTATCCAACAATTACAAACAGCACAAACATTTGTAGGATCTCGTTACAATAACTATTTAGCCACACCTTTTTAATTTTACCTGCACATGGAGCTACATAAGAAAGCTGAGACACTGTGAAAGAACAAGTCATATAGCTGGAAATGACGTGAAAACTTGAAGCATGAAAATATTGGAACCATTCCAGCAATATCCTGTATCACACTATCATCATTGTTTTTTATGTCCATTTTCCCAAGCTGGCATGGGTTAGACCCGTTCCAACAACTTGTAACTGGCAGGACTTCCTGAATGACAAGCCTAATGAAAAATTATCATGAACTGTTTTAGTGTTTTAATAACACACCTTGTCTGATGATGAGCCATATCTCATGTGGCCCACTTCTCAAAAAAAGTTGCTTGTGTTTAGGCTAGACAAAACTTATGAAGATAGATCTACAACTAGATGTGCTTTTTATCATAAACCTCCATTTGTTTTACAAGTCAGGCATTTTCAATCAACTACTCCTTACACATTCACTTAAGTATAAGACATTTATTTATTTACTATAGAATTTAAACATCACTTTCCAACCTGTACCCCAACCCTTATTTTTTTTTTGCATAAGCAGTGTAATACATGAAAACCTGTTAAATCGACATTCTTTGGTCCAGGGAACAAAACTACAATCTTACAATCATGAGTCCAGTACTCTAACCACTAAGCCATGTGCCTCCACTAATTAACATTTATAAATTACTTTTATAATTATTAAGGAGACAAGCTGGAAGAACTGAGCTTTAGTAGAAAATGCTTGCCCAAAGTGCCATACAACAGGGCTGAACCTGAAACCATGTGGTTGCAAAAGAAAGCTTCTTAACCACACGGCCACTGATGACAGAAACAAAAAGAAAAAAAAGTTCTAAGTTTCCTATAAATAAATGGAAACTAGTTTTGTAACACAAAAGAAATCAGGTACCACTAATTGAAATGAAACCATAGTCTCTTCTTTTGAACTATTAACGATGGCAACAATATGACCAACAACAACAACAGTATGTTAATCAGGTGCTAATTTGAAAGCTTATCTTGACAAGCTATTCTGGTTTCTTTACACATCAAGTAAGGCAAAGAAAACACACCGAGAAACCAGATTGAAAAGGTCAACGTAGAAATAACAGTGGTCTACTTCTGAAAAGAAGGGGAGGAAGGGGAGATGTCTCTCTGAACATTCCGGATATTATAAAACTGAATGTCATTGTTGTGAATCATTGAACAAAAGTCGATTTAACAGTCCAATGAGCAACACAGGAATTAATAGAACAACACTATCATACTTAGAAAAAACTTGATACTTGAAAGCGACATAGCTTCAGTCGAATTTTGTTTAGCTGAAGACGAGAAAATGTATCTTCCAAGAAAGTCATTTGTTTCACTATGAAATGACCAAGACCTCTATAAGGAATCTGTCTGCTGCAGAAAATGGTTCTGCATTTTTTTAAGACAAAGAAATGGCATTAATGGAAAAGATTAATCTGCCATATCATTGTTGTTGTTTAACTTTTTTATCTTTTATGTGTTCCAGTCATTAGACTGCGGCCATGCTGGAGCACTGCCTCAACCTTTTAGATGAACAAATGAATCAACCTTAGTACTTCTTTATTAAACCTGATACTTATTCTGTTGGTCTTTTTGCTGAACCAACCACACCCAGTCCAAATATTCTATTTATTTTATGTTCAAACTAGCTGAGTCTGGCTTCTCATACCTGCTCTACAATGTCATTCCATAAATAAATTAATCCCATCATCGAAATCTTGAAGCTACAAAATAATGTATGATTTATTTAAAACAATATGAATACATAAACATTACATTCAACAGAGTAAGCTGAATGCTAAAGGGTCGGCACATTTTGGCTGAGTATCCTACAGACACATGTACCTTTAATGTATTTCTCAGACCAAATCAGCAAGACATCAATATTACAAGGCCAGGGCTTTATCTAACTCTTTGGCATTCAAATTACTCTGTCAAACGCAATACTTATTTATTCACATCGCTTTGAATTAATCATGCATTATCTCGTAGCTTTGAGAGTTTGATGATGTGAATTGTTTATTTTTAGAATGACATTGTGGCTGTGAAGGGTTAGATCGTGACAGTTTGAACAATAAAACAAGTAGAATATTTGGGCTGGGTATGTCCAGTGTAAATGCTAAAAGGTTAATTTACAGGTAAAATCCAAAGAAAAAGGTAAGAGATAGAAGAATCAATCCTATTACTGGACCAATATTCTATTTTTCAAGACAAAGATGACCTTGGCAAGATCAGAACTCTTTGTACTTTGTGTTAAAATTCTGGAGGCAATTCTTTCACTCCTTCTTCTACAATATCTCAGCCCAGTTTCACCAATGTTATACTAACCCATTTCTATTCATTCATTTCACAAACCAACCAACCAACCAACTGAAGCATGAAAGACTAATGTGTTTCTTTGTATTCTGGTTAACTGTAGTGCTTTTGTTATAGCCATGTGAATGACAACTCTATTCACACACGCAGCTTATATAAATTTTACTCCAGTTTCTTATACTGGAAGACACTATATCATACAACAGGTTTTGCTCTGGCATTTTCTTCTTTTTGTTTCAATCAGATCGGTCTCTCACCAACTTTTCTGAGACACAAAACTCTTTGACAGTTCCAGGATTTCCACACTCTTCAGCATCAATCTCTCACTCTGCCATTAATGCTTGTAGTTTTGCCATTTTTTTTTTCTGTTGGAAACCGAATTAAATTTTCTAAAACATTTCTGCCGACAAATCTGTGCATAAACAAGGAAGAGGTTTATGAGTAATATACAGACATACAAAACCTGTTTAAGCAATCAAATATCATTTCATATCTGACATCACAGGTATAGTCCCAGGGATTTTTTGAAGGGAGGACACAAGGTCAGAAGGAAATACAATTCCTGGAGAAAAAGGCATAATATTATTTAGAAGGGCACACTTCTTTTCTTGAGGGGGAGGGTACGTGCTCTTCAGCCACCCCCCTGTTTGAAAGTGATAAAAATCAAACATCCAGTCAACATCGTGGTGTTTGGGGTAGTCACTAGTGATGGCGACGTTTTGCCTCCAGTCATCTTCCCACACAGCCTCAGACTTAACACGTGTTTGGGGATAGTGCTGTCCTGGGTCAAGAGGGTGGCTGCTGGAAGACCCTATGTCTGGCCACAGGACTCTGCACCATGCCACACAAGCAGGAGAATCCAGTCGTGGCTGTCAGACAATTTCTGTGACCACATCGCTCTTAACTCCCCAGACTGCAACGCCCTTCGTTATTATGTGTGGGGCGCAGTTGAGGGAGAGACCAACAAAACTCCTTGCAACACCAAAGATGAACTGAAGGCAAGGATTATGGCAGCATTCACCAACTTAAACAAGGAGACCGTCCAGAAGAGTTGCAGGAGATTCTGAAGTCGTCTGGAGACTGTGGTTGAAGCTAATGGCAATTTTATTGAATAAATTTACTCTTTAGTATTTCAAGATATTTTTTATGTAACTTTGGTAAAGATATGTTAAAATAAAATGTCAGTGTTATTTCCATTTTTGCATAATTTAGACGACAATTTATTCACCGCACCCTATATATGTGTGTGAGAGAGAGTGTGTGTTTGTTTTTTACCCCACCATTGCCTGACAACCAGTGTTGGTTTGTTTACATCCCTGTAACTTAGCAGTTTGGTAAATGAGACCAATAAAATATGCATCAGACTTCCAAAATAAGTACTGAAGTCAAAGTAGTGCCCCAGCATGACCAAAGTCCAACTAAAACAAGTAAAATATGACAGATAGATTTGACTTAAAAT
Source organism: Octopus bimaculoides (assembly GCF_046866305.1). Taxonomy (NCBI): domain Eukaryota; kingdom Metazoa; phylum Mollusca; class Cephalopoda; order Octopoda; family Octopodidae; genus Octopus; species Octopus bimaculoides. The sequence goes on from NC_142952.1 coordinate 2,099,398, forward strand.
TTTTTAAAAAACCACGACCTAAATCCTTTTTCTAGACAACAAGGATCACAAAGTACAGGAAATTTTAAAATGATTAGCTTTGATTTCAATCACGAGATTAATTTTTTGGTTTTTTTTTCGCATATTAATATGAATGCAAGGTTCAAGGATTCATTTTATTGTGACATATTTAAACGGCAATTTAATCTATGTAACGAAGCTATCAAGCAGAGCAGTTTGAAAAATTAATTCATTTCAAAAATACTTGTTATTAGAATTGACAATGCAATTGACGATGTTGACATTTCTGTCCTGGCCTAGTCTAAAGACTTACTTGAATTCAGCAAATTTAAGACCCCGTGAAAACTGTGAGATGGCAGTGAGTATGATGCACTGGAAAATTTATACATTTCTCTCAACAAATATTTCCAATTATAATTCATTAATTGAACACAACCGACATAAATACTTTCCCTCTCTTCATACGAAAAAGACAAAGATACTCACTCTGATAAAGAGAGAAACATTAAAATGTGTGATGTCAAATAAGTCCGTGTTGAATCAGCAACAACAGATAGGCAGAGCCAAGAAAATCTCATACTCCAGAGGCCATCATAATACTACCAGTAAAACAAGCAGAGAGAAGAAAGAGTACCATCTGTGAGCTACTTATTGAAACATGTTGGTGACTGAATCTTTGCCAATCGGTAGGGTGGTCTTCTTTTGGATGCAGTCTAAGGTGTCTCTTTTCTGTCTATGCATAGCAGCAACATCTTTCAGTACAACTACACTTTCACTCGACGTCTGATAATTCAGTTTTTCGTTTGACATTTAACAATTTTGCTATTCTATACTTCGCTTTCTTATTTTTTTCTTTTGCTTTATGCTTTATGTTTATGTGGTATTTGTAGTCGTTGCACCTCGTAGAAAGAACAGCCAAATCTCCCTCAACAAATAGTAAAAAAATGAAGTCACTAACCACGCCCTCTTTCTTTTCTTTGATACAACTGACTTTAATTTCATTTGTATTTGGTTATTTTTCAAATAAACCCCCCCCCCCAACAGACTAGCACCTGAGTACCACAAAAGAAGATAAACCGAGGCTTTGCAATGCTAGGACAGATTTGTACAAGTACACAGCAATGTAAATGAAAGCAAACAGACTATAAAGTGTGACAAGAATTAGAATCTACTTCCAGAAATAAAAGTAAAGGCCACTTCTATCATAGTTCAACATATAAGATGAGTGAAAGGGGGAGGGGTATTGATGATGAGGTCCAAGATCTCTACCAAAAGACTCAAGGGTGGCTATGGGGTCTACTGTAGGCCCTAATTACACAAACCTGCTTGTTAGTCATGTTCAAACCCAAATCTTCCAATTCACTGGATCCAACCTACAGCCACAGTGGTTACCTTGCTGGTCGTATCAACATCAACTCTCTTACAGCTCAATTCCTTCATCATTTCCATCAACCCTTCCAACCTGGCCCTACACTTCAACCCCATCATCTTCATCACCTGAACATCTCTATTTCTCTGGACCACACCATCCTCTCCGTGTCCGTCTTTTATCTGCTGAGCCCCTATTCTTCCTTTGACTTCACTTCTTTCCATTCCACTCATGCCAAATCTAACCATCACCTATTCCCCTACTTCTTCCTTTCTAAGCCAGAATGCTAAAGCTCAATTGTGCCACACTGTCCCCGTTCATACAACCGACTTATCTCCAAACCAGCAGACAAGAGGCAGCCACAGCCGACCTGCTCTCACACCCACACCATACTCCACCTCAACCACCACCACCCCACCTCATAGGAATGAGTGTTTATAGAATTATCAGCAAGTGGGTCAGAGTGTGGGGGGAGTCCTTACTAAACCTTTGACTAAACGGATTTACACATGCTGCAATTTTTAACAAGTCATTGGTATCTAGAACCAGCAATACAGTAATTCATTATTACATTTCTTTTTTTATATTCGTTTAAAAAGCAAATGCTACATTTCTGAATCAAAGCTAAATTTCAGCACCTCAATTACATTACATTAACTATGTTATCTTAAGAAAAGAACAAAACAAAAAATTTCTTTCAACAAAAATATATACAATATATAGTTTTTCAATGAACATATTTATGTTTGTGGAACAGGCTAACAACTGTTTATTTCCAAGTCAATTAAATACATGTTAAGATGACACACCAACAGCAGTAGTAGTCTCACTCACATCAACATCCATTCCTAAAAGTGCATAATTATCTCTTTTTTTTTTTCCAAGCAATATACAGAAAGAATTACTGAACTGATTGTAGCAACATTTTTGCCGACATCGCTTCAAAGAACTTATAGTAAAATGCTGGACTTGAAGTTTCTATTTTATTTAATTTAAGAATGAAGGCCTATATTCATGATATTCTAAGGTACAGCAAAACAATCATTACAAAATGAGCTTTTACTGTACATTATAAATATCCTTTGTAAATCACTGAACGTAAAAGATAGCGGCTTATTTGAGGACAAATGTATCTTATGTTGGAAACCTAACTTAAGGTCCACCACATTTGAAAACAATACCAAGCTACATTTATTCTTCAAGGATAGCTGAAGCCCCGCTTTCCTATTTTAAAAAAAAACCCATTCTGAAACTACATTAATGACTATTATGTCTATTAAAAACAATGAGTCATGAAAGATTTGATTAGATAAATATATCGTCTAGTATACACAACTGAGACAGTATTAAATTAAAAATAGCTGTGTGTGTGTGTGTCATAATGTATAGAAACGGTTGATAGGTCAGTTATTGTGGCATTTGCCCACAAGTAACCTCTCTGATAGAAGTACAATGTTCAAAAAATAAATAACAGAGGGAGATGAAAATTTATCCCAGTGGTGGCCAGCAAGAGACACAATTGCATTTCAGCTTTGTTGGGGCTTTTCAATAGCATGTTCTTGCAGTCAGATACAGGAGAAATTGAATAAACCATTCACTGATGTTGTGAATTGCTGCCCAGTTGAAAAAAAATCCTACATATGCAATTGAGATAGTATTAAATTAGAACAGTCATCTATACATCATACATAATGTATACATAGACATCCATTTTAAATGTACTGCATTTACTAGACTGGTAGGTTTTGTTTTCTTTCTTTTCAGTTTAATTAAAGCAATGGAAACAGTGAAACATTTACACAAGTTATTTTCTCAATGAACACAGATTAATATTTAAGGATTTCTTACATAGACATGAGGTTTCACAAAGATAGGGAAAAGTTTATTTATGCCTTTCGAAAAACATCGTCCCTGGCTACTACCACTGCCTGTCACTCAAAATGATCTTTAGTACTTTCCACTCAAACCATAAGGCACAAAGACTGAGGTCAAAATGGGCGGATCAGAGCAGTATTCTGAAAACTTCAAACCATATTACAGCCAAAACTACACTTGCTACAAAATGTGCTTTGCCAACAAGATTCCATTCTTAAATGAAAATCGAGTAAGAGTATCCAACCAAGAAAGCATTTGTCATCACAGTAGGCAAATATTCAAATGAAGAACAACTTGCTTATTATTCTTGTTAATATAGGAGAATGATTGTAAAACACTTTCGCTAATGAATTGGTAAAAGAAATCACAGCAGAATATGCAGAATTGTTACATGTCACACAGACAAAGAAAGAAGTCACACATGATTAATATATGATATGGAAATATTTTTTTTTTTCCTAATACAATACAATTATTTTTAAAAATACAGTAATGGTATAAAAACTGGTTGTATTTACATGGGGCAGTTGCTTTCCTAGAAAATTATTTTAATGTAAACTCCAATGGAACATCTTTATGAGGAATTGATCTGAAACGAAACAACAGCAATAATAAAAATAAGCAGGCAAAATATTTGTCTCAAAGCTGTGAGATAATGGCAGACTAATCCATGACAATGTGAATAAATAAACATTATGTGTGACAGAGTAATCTGAATGCTAAAAGGGTTTAAGACTAGCAGAAGACCTAAACAAGGGAGACTTTCAGTATTTGGATGGCAGCCTGTCAGCAATCTGTAGCCACACTTGATTATCAGCAGCTGCAGAGTTTGTTCTGAACTGAAGATGACCCCAGAGTGGCAATGTTAAGTCAATGATTTAAAAAGAACAATCATTGTTTAACAAAAACATTTAATATACTTTGGTTGCATAACAAAATACGTTGTCCCTACAGGTCATTTATATTTACATACCTGAGTAACCCTATGATCAAAGCAGTCTAGCCATGACCTACCTAGCATATTTTCAAACAGAGCATCTAAATTGTTTTCCTTTCTTTTTATTTTTTGTTTAAGACGATAGAGTCCAGCTCGAGGAGAATCTGACTGCTCTTTCTAGCAGGTTGAGCAAATCGTGCATTGTTGGCAACAGATTTGAGTAAATCATTAAGGTTAATCACCGTAGAGCCACTGCAATTGCCACTGCAATGAGATAATTGCCTGAACCGATTCAGGTCAGGCAATCAGCTTAATTTTTTTTTTTTTGCAAATATTTGTTTGATAAGCAATTGTGGCTGGAAAACTTGGGCAACCAGTCAATGTATGAAATGAAAGGAGAGAACAGAGGAGAAATTCTATTTGAAAAAAACATCTCTCTAGCGTGAAACATCTGCAACAGCTTATCTTTTTACTTGTCTCAGTCATCATTAGACTGCGGCCATGCTGGGGCACCACCTTCAAGGTGTTTAGTCAAACAAATCAACACCAGTACTTATTCTAACAGTTTCTAAGGCTGAACTAGTAAGTTACAAGGACATAAACAAACCAACACCAGATGTCAAGCAGTGGAATGGAGGGAAACACACACATACACACATATATATATATATATACTAATAGGCTTCTTTCAGTTTCAGTCTACCAAATTCTCTCACAAGGTATTGGCTAACTCAGGGCTACTGTAGAACACACACTCCCAAAGTGCCACACAGTGGGAATTGAACCTGAAACCATGTAGTTGTAAAGCAAGCTTCTTAACCACACAGCCAAGACTTCCAGTAGACCAAAATGGAAGAGTATAACAGAGCCGTGGGCAATGTATTTGAGGGAATAGTCCAGTTACTAAGCACTTAACTTAGCTGAAGCTCTGATTGTGTAATCTTATCAGCAGGACTGAAGCAGGTAGATTTAACATTCTTAGCAAGAGTGTAGGGAGACAGAAACGACTGTGGATGTTAAAGCACACTCTAATAATGCATTTTGCAAGTTGTTATAAACAGGATATTTTGAAAAGAAACTGTAGCTAAGCTGATACCGTTCTCTATCCACTTCAATTCCACTGACAAATTCAAATTTTTAAGGGAGCTCCAAGCTCCTCTTTGCACTCAGAGGTTTCAATCAGTAGTTATCACTCGGTGCTGTTTGTATTACAAATCATAAGTGGGAGTGCGAGGTTTAGGTTTTCCCCATTTAGTTAAATGAATTAGATGTGCTTTCATAGTGTAGCTCAGGTTTCAAAGTTGAAATCTCCAATGACTTTTGTTTAAACATAATTGAAATGCTCTCTGTGATTTTGCAGTAGATAATTCTTTCATGGAACAGTGGATCTCAAAGCACATGAATTATAGCATTTACATACTGGTTTGAAAACCCTTTTTCAAAGGCTTCCCATGGAACACAAACCCACAAAAAGGGTTTTCAATTCAATGTTTACACAATGTTACTCATAGCTTTATGTGCTTCGAGATCCACTGTTCCAAAAAGGAAGTATTTCACCCTCTCTTGAAAGTTAATAAATTCTTAAGATGTCTACAGTAGATAGTTTATAATATTGTACACATTTTAATGAAGCACATGTAGCTTTTTCATGCCTATCCTAGAGTGAAAGTGAATGTTGCCGGCATTCATCAGGTTATTTCCGGTTTTGAAACTGACAATTCTGAAACAAGTTTGAACTGAATAAAAATAGAGGCATGAGCTGAGGTTAATAAATGTGTAATCACCACAACAACGGATTATAGAGCAAACTCTTTAGTTATCTCAAAGTACCAGGAATATATATATATAGTTGATTCTCTAGCCAAGGCAAAGGGTACATATTTGGTTGAGATATGAACTGGACTGACTTCAGAAAGGATTCCATATTCAATCTCCCAGCAAAGGTAAGGACAGTATATATTTAGTTGAGATATGAAGTGAACAGACCCCAGAAGGCTGGCTGCAGTTAATGGTGACCCTCACCCCTTAATGTAGTTCACTATTTGCATGTAAAAAGTTTAATTTTCTGAGTAGGAAGGCAGCAAGGTAGCAGAATCGTTAGCGTACAAGACAAAATGCCTCGCAGCATTTTTTCCAGTTTTTTCTGAGTTCAAATTCTGCTGAGGTGGACTTTGCCTTTCATTCTTTCAGGGTTGAGAAAATAAGCATCAGTTGAGCACAGAAGTCAATGTAATCAACAAAACCCTCCTCCAAAAGTTCAGGCCTTATACCTATAGTAAAAACGTCTTATGAGCAGGAAAGCAACATCTGTCACTAGTTGATGGGTGCAAACTATAGGTTTCAGATCAATGTTTTTCCCTTTAATTGTTGGTATAGGTTGCACAAAACCCTCCCGTTTTGGTGAAAAGAAAATTCTTTCTATGTGTAAAGAGCAGACCATATGATGCATGTGTGTCTGAAGTGTGATGTTACATGATAATTAAATATGGACACTGAATGTGAAGTATTTGAGAAGGCTGGAAAGAAACGAAGTGAATATGTTCTGCTGAATGTGTAAAAATTAATGTGTATGAACAACAGAATGAATGAGCTGTGAGAAGCCACAGTTCATGTGGACATGAGGCATATGAAGGATGACAAAAAAAGTGCCAAGTAATTAAGGTGAAATACAACTGCAAAAGAGGATAATCTCAGGATGCTGAACCCCACGAAGGAGATAACAATGAGTTGAAAGAAGTAGCGAGACACTGTGCTAGAGAAGCTCTGCCCAACCAATACAAACATAGGAACCTAGCAGTGAGGTGAAGACAACGAGTGCGGCCAAGCTACAGAAGTTAATAATAGAGAAGACTTACAAGACAACTTCCATATCTTCACTGCCACAACCAGATTGTGACATCTCCATTGAAGTTAGAATACTTTTGTACAAGTCTGTTGTTGTCTTTGTGACTGTCTTGTTTATAATGGGGTGTTACTCAAAATCAAAAATGCTGTCCACTAGTCAATGATTAATCCCTAGATAATACACATTTCCTCTCCAGCACAAACAGAAGCATTGGCAGAAAGCCAATTCTTTATTCTTCACCAAATGAAAATTAATACTTATAAAGAGATTTTAATTTTTACTTCTTATTGGGTGGAAGCGTGTGGCCTAGTGGCTAGGGTTTTGCACTTATGGCTACAAAATCATGGTTTTTAATTCCCAGACTGGCAGTGCATTGGGTCCTTGAGCAAAACACTTCATTTTATGTTGCTTCAATTCACTCAACCATAAATAACCCTGTAATGGAATGGAAATTTGTTCAAGGGGATGCCATCATTTGAAAGCTGCAATGCGAAAAAGCGCATTGGGATCAGCAGTGTACAACAACATCTGATAGCCTGGTTGATACAGTGATTAGGGAAATTAAAGTGAAAATTCCAAAAATAGAAGCTTTACCTAGAATTGAGAGGCCTTAAGGTAAACTTAGTGAAGATGAAAATTTTAATACGTAGGAAAGAAGACAGTCCTGGTATCTCCAGGAAAGTCATGGATACACAAGAGGTGTTAGTGGAATCACAAGTAGACTAACAGAGTTTCATTTGTGTCTGAGTGGACACCTCATCACGATTTTTATATCTTTCCAGTTCCAACCCGTTCACTCCCACCCTCTCTTCTAAAATGTGAATTGCTATGTAACTCTTCTGCAGCAAGAAACCTGCTCTGCTCTGGCCCCATCTCTCATACTTCAGCCCCTCGCTTGCTAGCCTAAATCCACTTCCCTCAGGGTTCATTGTCTTGCAAACTACATGATGACCTCATTAGTGCTGGTGCCATGACAAAAGCAACCAATACACGTTGTAAAGTGGTTGGCGTTAGGAAGGGTATCCAGCCATAAAAACCATGCCAAAGCAGACATTGAAGTATGATGTAATCCTTGGACTTGTCGGATCTTGCCAAACCATCTAACCCATTCCAATATGGAACATGGACGTTAAATAATGATGACGAAAATGATAATCAAAACCACGACCCAGATGTTACGATATGAACAGGACTTATAAGGGGGGAGGTTCAGCTGATACATTAGTCTGGGCCCGGAGCGCCAAGAACGGGTTAGTAACTATTTGTGGGGCCCCTCCCAAACAAAAACAAAAAAAGACCACACCCCTTTAAGTTTCCAGAGAATTCCTGCCTTCCGGGGCTCGAAAACAAGTCTTGTTCCGCCTTACTGGAGAAATCCTGCAGTCTTTAAACGAGGAAGAAGTTGCAAAGGAATGTAATATGACTGACGGGGGCGGGGAGAAATAAGGACCTAAATATGAACGGAAAGGAAGTTGCTGAGGAACGAGATAAGAGTGACGGATAGAGGAAATTTGTTCAACGAGAATATGAAATATACTACAGGACTAACAAATAAGTTCACAAAGCAGTAAACCATTAAAATAATAATAATAATAATAATAATACGTAAGAGGAAGCATGAAGACTAGTTCAACAGAGGGGAAGATTGGGAGGTGAGATGGAAAAGCATCTCATTTAAGTGAATTGGATGCGTTCTTGGAGAATTATTTAACTTTCGATGCCAAAATCCCAAATGACCTTTGTGAAATGAATTTGAAATGGTTTAAATAATTCTACAGTGTATAATTAATGACCCTAAACGTTTTAATGAACCACATTTAGCTTCTTGCTACCTATCCTATAGTGAAAGTGAACATTGCTGGCAGTCGTCGGAGGTCACTTCCGGTTTTGAAACTGACACTTCTGAAAGAAGGCCGAACTGGACAAAGTAGAAGTATGAGCCGAGGTTAATAATTATGTAATCACTTGCAATAGATTACGGTGGAAACTGAACAGTTATCTTATTTCAAGTATGAGGTTACATACCGACAATCTTCCAGCCAAAACAAAGGGTTGATCGAGGAAGACCTCGAAAGGGACTCCACACTGGCTGTGTGTTAATAATGTTTAACCGCCACTAGACATGACAATAATATAAAGTCTAAGCATTGTTGCTATGTCAATTGAGTAGAGAGCCATTTTGAACAAGGAGAGGTTTTAGAATAAAGAGATCCATCTATCGACATATACCTAAATGTATATATAGATCCATTCATGTCTAGTTACGAACTATTTAGCAATTGAAGAAATATCAAGTTATATATTATTGTCTGCAGTAGCTTATGAATCCGATGCTATCATCCATGTCAAGTAACTTGTTAAAGCTTCAGGTGAATGGAGAAACGTGAAACCCGTCAACATCAAAAAGGAAACAAAAAAAAAAATAATCACCGTTGTTAGTAGATATAAAAAGGCAATCACTAAACGACGGTGACATATCGGTGATTATGTCTTCATTACTCAGGGTGGATAACGTAATAAGTTACTCACATACACACACACATATATATATAATACTTTCTCTTTTACATGTGTATATAAATGCGTATGTCTGTATTAAAATCTGTGTCATTAGTGTTTGAGCCACACACACATATATATATATATATATATATATATGTGTGTGTGTGTGTGTGTGTGTGTGTGCACACGCATAACTATCATATGAGTGTATATATATATATATATATATATATATATATATATATATATATATATATACATGTGTGTTAATAGTGTGTATATATACAGTATGTGTGCGTGTGTTAGTAGTGTATAGTGTGTGTGTGTATGATTATGACTGTTTTACGTATATGTATGTGTGTGCGTGTATATATATGTATATATGTGTATGTATATATATATATATATATATATATATATATATATATATATATCTATATATGTATGTGTATATATATATGTATGTGTATATATATATATATATATATATATATAGCAGGTACACGTCCAGTAACATCCACATATGTGGTGCACGAGGCGATCTATATACACTGAAAGTGTAATCGGGAGGATAGCAAAATTTTATAAAACAAGAACTAGATCAATACATTAAAAAAAAAAAGCAATAACTACAAAAACAACAACCAACGGTGGCCAAGAAAGACAAGAGACAGAGACACAGAGAGACACAGATTGCAATTTACGCTGCAAACATAGAGAGGAGGGGGAGGCCATTGGTTAAAGAAAACATGAAAGTTGAATAAGAATTAAGTATCAGCAGCGAACCTGTATGTAATATTCCGCAGGATATCTGGACATGTTGAATAAAGTGTTGATCGGCTGGAGCAGGCATTCCATAGAAGTGAAGTTATGAGGCGGGAAAGAGTCCAAAAAAAAAAACAATGTGAAAGCTTCGACAAAATGGCGAGTAAGAGAGAAGAGAGGAACAGGACAGTGGCGAGATTAACGTCGGGATTCTCGTCGTTACGACGATAGAGAGGCAGAGAGAGAGGGAGGGGGAGGAAGTCACGCTTGTGAGTTTTTTTTTGTTTTTTGTTTTTTTGGTGAGGGAGAATGGGAGAGAAAGAGAGAAGAAAAGAAAAAGAGTAAAATATGAAAGGGGAAAGAAAGGGAGATAGCGTGTGTGTCTCTATGTACGTATGTGAGAGAGAGAGAGAGAGAGTGTGTGTGTCTCTATGTATGTATGTGAGAGAGTGAGAGAGAGAGAGAGTGTGTGTGTCTCTATGTATGTATGTGAGAGAGAGAGAAAAGATATAAGGAAGTATGAGGAAGACTATTCTATCTACCTTTCTATCTGTCTATACACTCACACACATATATATATATATATATGTGTGTGTGCGTATGTGCATTCGCGTGTGTGTGAGTGTAACCTATGCAGTGGATATTATATTATTTATATAGGAAGTGCGTTTGGTTAGGGAGGAAAACTTAATACGTAATGCAGACTATTCATAACTTTTCTAATTGGTTGAAAATACTATAGTAGTTGCTTAAGGGAAAAGAGTTTCATTCCGAGACAGTTATGTATATATTCATGTGTGTGTGTGTGTGTGTCTATGTAAGTAATCACCATTATGATTTAACGTCCATTGTCTATGCTGGCATGGGTCGGATGGTTCGACAGAAACCTCCAAACTAAAGGACTATGATGAGCTGAGGAACTCCAATTTTCTTCGGTATTGTTTCTATGGCTAGATGCCCTTCCTGGCGCCAATCCCTTTACAAAGTATTCTGGGTGCTTTTTCGCAGCACCAAGTAACTTACAAGACAAACCCCTTTAACTCAGTGGGTGTGTAGAATTGAGGGAGGTGGCTTTATGCCAGGAATTGAGGGGTTGAAGTAGGATAGAGGGGTCAGGAAACAGGTGTCTTACAGCTGAGGAGATATTTGGATACCCCAACTGGAAAGCAAGAGATACGATAGTGGTGATGAGGTGTCAGGTTGTACCCTCAAGTTAAATGAGGGTTAGTATAAGAGAGAATTTTTAGGGGGTATTATTTTACATCTTTCTTTAAAGCACAAACACTAAGCTTTTTTATTGAAAAGAAACAAGAAGACTGTAGTGAATCCACCTTTTTATCCTGTGGTTGCCTTGCTTAAGATGGGCAGCAGCTGATCAGTTGAGTAAGAATGGCGACAAAACTTGGAATCCATAACTGTTGCCTCTCATTTTGTAAGAAGATACTTCATCTTTGTTCCAGAAAGCTACAGCGTCCTTTCAATGTTGAGAAAGAAAAAAGGAGTAAAAAAAATAAGGACCGTGTGTGGCCATAAATCTGTAGCATAGCTGGAAGGAGCATAAAGGTGGCCCACCCTGAATAATACTTTTATGGGAGCAGCACTTTTAGGTCTGCTGTATAAGCCTGTATAAGGGGTGGGGATTGCAAGCTCAAGTGCCCCAGGTTACACATACTCTAGCTATACCACAGCCATACAGTAAGACTTTCCTGTAGTCAGGTCTTCTTTCCTACTTAGTAAAAAATTTGTCTCTGCTAAGTTTATAACAAAGTTACAAGCACACGTTTTTATCTAACATTTCAATATAAAAGTAGAATCTATTTTATCATATTGCATTTCTATTTGATGGATTGATGCTTATTTTAGGAGTAAATACTTTCATGGTTGAATGTTCTTCCTCACCCACACAACCATGAAACAGCAATTGTACTAAATTTCATGGTTGAGTGGAGAACAGAGGCAAATAAAGTAACAGCCCCAGTTGTGAATACGCTACAGTGGTGACAGTACACTCTCTTGAACTTTGCTTTCTACGTGATGCTTGTTTCAGTCACAGGACTGCAGCCATACTGGAGCAACACTTTCAAGGGTTTTGTCAAGCAAACCAACCCCAGCAATTATTGTTTTTAGTGATTAAGGTAAACCCTCTGAAAACACAGCCATAACACTGTACACGGGAGTTTTGTAAGCAACTGGGATAAAAAAAACAACAACAAAAATTGTTGCAACCATAACAATGAATATCATGTCATCTTATATTCTATATTATGATATTTTTCTATGACAATACTATTTTACTATATAAAAAAAATTAGGCTGCAGAGTAATTAAAATGAATTTTGAATAAATATTATTGTATCCTGTGTAGGTGCGTAGCTTAGTGGTTACGGGTGTTGGTTCGTGACCGTCAGATTGTGGTTTCGATTCTTGGATCGAGTGACGCATTGTGTTCTTGATCCAAACACTTCATTTCACGCTGCTGTAGTTCATTCAGGTAGCAAAAATAAGTATTATGGTGCAATTGCGACAGACCTGGCAAACTGGCGAGGAATGGTGAACCTGCCTAAAAAAAGAAAAGAAAAAAAGACAAATAGAAGGGAACTTCTGGACTGACAGTCCATAGAGCTACTGTGGTGTTGAGTAAAAGAAAGCTAAAAATAAATGTATTCTGGTTTTCGAGCTGAACGTTCGACTCCAAAAAATTTAGTGCGAAAACTAGTTTATAAATGGCACAAGGGAAATAACTCTAGAGTATAACTAGAGCGAATGTATATATATTTTTACGTCAGATTCCAAAATTCTAATCGCTCTGATAATGGGTAATATTTCCATCGAAAAGATCGATTCGATTCTTATATGAATGGACACGGAAATTTCCCATGGCCGTTGTATTATATTATCTCTTTTCTAGAGCGGTGTTATTCATTGGTTGCCAAGCTTTGGAACAAACACAAAAACATACATACATACATAAACGAGAGGTTGTTCAACATTTCCAGGCTTTAGGGGTATCGTGAAAAGCCTGCTTGGAGGCCCAACCTTCCGAGTTCTTTTACAGGGCGTAGAAAAAAATGAAGGACCGCTGCAATAAGTGTGTGAATCTGAGAAGGGAATATGTTGAATAAAATCATAATTAACTGATCCTCCTGTATTTTCTTTTACCCAAAGCTAGGAACTTTTCAGCACTCCTTCGTATACACACACACACATGAGGGAGCACTGAAAAGTTCCTGACTTTAAGGGTGTTGCAAAAGGCCTGGTTGGAAGCCCAACCTTCCGAGTTCTTTTACAGGGCATAGAAAAACTGAAGGGCTGCTTCGATAAGGGTGTGAATCTGGAAGGGGAATATGTCGAATAAAATCATAATTCACTGATCCTCTGGTAATTTCTTTTACCCCAAACCAGGAACTTTTCAGCACTCTCTCATGTGTATATATATATATATATATATATATATATATATATAGACGACAGAGGCTTCCACACATTTTCCACTTACTTCATGCACTCACAAGGCATTAATAGGCTTTAGCAGAAAGCTCTTGCCCAAGGTGTCACACAGTGGAACTGAACCTGAAACTAATTAGTGGTTATGAAGCAAACTTCTCAACCACACAAGCATGTCTGCACTTTGTTAATAATTTTAAAAGGTGCCTGTATATGATGGGCTTCTGTACAGTTTCCATTGATTTATTCAAAAGTCAGTGGACTATAACAGAAGACACTTTCCAAGGCACCGTGCAATGAGAATGAAGTCAAAATCCTGTGGTTGTAAACTTCTTCGGCGCACAATTTCGCCTCTGTCTCTTCTACATTTTTCAATGATTGGAGGTTTGTTAGCGAAAAATGAGATCAAAATACAATAATACTTCGCTATGGAAAAAAATAAAAAAGCAAAAAAACAAAATGCTACTAGTCATTGCACAAAAATAAAATTCTTCCATTGACTGTCGTCATCCAAACTAAAACAGCTCTATTAAAAATAATAAACATAGAGAATTAAATTAAAACTAATTATGCACTAAGGAGAAATCATCATTAAGAATTTAATTAGAAGCACATATGCACAAGTTATTGAAAATAATTGTATCATAAGTAATTGTAATCAGATTTTTCATACTTTGCAAATATGATACATTAACACTAACTTAACTATTGTTTTTTCATACAGGTGGTGTCTCTGAGTAAGCAACCTACACTAAATTTTAATACTTAGTTGTGTAACATATTGCACTTGTTCTTAATGGTTCTCATTATTAATAATGCAAGTGTAGTGAAATTTATTTGCTGAGGAGGACTAAGTGTATTGAAACATGTCTTTAGTTATCTTCCATACTTGTCAAAATAATTAAAACATCAGTCAGTAACTTAGTATTATCGTTTCAATACTGTGTATATATTTCTAAGATTCTTGGTAACCAAAGACAATTTGTTAGCTTGTACCATGCTGTTGTTGATTGTTTTAGGTGCCTATGCAGTCGTGAGCAGACATAAGCACTCTTTGTTGTCTCAATCTTGATTCAGAATGTGACAGGAGAAGATAAAGTGAAAGCTGCACCAGGACAAAGCTGGTACTTTCTTTATTGATGTCAGGGCAAGAAGTCTCATCCAACCTTTGCCAGAAGGGCAAAGCTAACATAAAAATGACTGATGATTCGCTCAAGTTTTTTATAAAATTTTTGGTGTCATATTTCATATGATTTAAAGAAAACCAAACAATGTGCTGGATGATTTTATAGCTCTTTTTCTTGCCAGTCAGTTGTGTTCATGACACAGCAAGCTGGTTGAAATATGTGAGATTTAGTTATTAGGTCGAACAACTCGGAAACCTTGAAAGGAAAAACTCTTACAATTAAGTTGCGTCTGTCAATGTACAACTGTCCTGGGAAAAAGCTCTGCTTACATCTTGATTCATTTAGCATTGCAAGTAAAAGTGATGAAGGGATTAAGACATCCATAAGTCACAGCATCCTTTGTCCTCTCCAGCATATATCTTAAGCTTCCTATAAAACTAGATGGGAGAGTTCAAAGCTATTCAAACTCTGTCTCAGCAACATTATTGCTAATGCCATCTAATAAATGCATGTACAATTCTGAATGTAGTTCTTTTCCATATGTTTTTATGTAACACAACTTCAATACATCTTATGCTTGTCTCTTGTTGCAAGACATTCTTTGTTCTCAGATATTGTCTATTTCCGTTCCTCATTATACGTTTCTTACAGTTCATACATATTAAAAAAACAGCATCCAATTACATCACCGGTATTACATTCCACTTTTTGCTGACTCTAATTAGTTTAATCTCTGCTAATTCTTAACACCCATTCTTTAACTGTTTAAATGGACTATTGTTTCCCCAAACATTCATTATAAAAATTAATAATTTCTTACATTTCACTTGCTCCTTTAGAATGTCCTTAATTGCCAAATATAATACATTATATATTTAACCCTAATCCCTTTTTATCCTCACACCTTATCTACTCCTCCACTTATAAAAATTTAGCATCTTACTGCATAATTAGTATCATATTTTATTTCTGCTAATTCTAGACTCTTATTCTTAATTAATTTTTAAATTTTTAAACATAATACATTATATATTTAGCTCTAATCATTTTAACCCTCGGTCTCCTTCAGTGCACAGGACCACTACCTTAAAGAATATCTGTATTAGCAGTTATCTTTATTACTTGGTGAACATATTGGCGAATTGGTATAAATCTCACTGAAAGATCAGTCCTTGAGTGTAAACCTGACTGAAAGACTATCTTCATATATCACTAGCAATGCTTCACTCGGGAAGCATCATCACCATAATTTAATGTCCATTTTCCATGCTGGTATGGGTAGGATGGTTTGACAGGAGCTGGCAAGCCGAAGGGCTGCACCAGGCTCCAGTTATCTGTTTCGGCACAGTTTCTACAGCTGGATGCTCTTTTCAATGCCGACTACTTTACTGAGTGTACTGGGTACTTTTTATGTGGTACCAACATGGGTGCATTTTTATGAGGTGCTGGTACAGGTGCTTTTTATGTGATGTTGGCACAGGACATTTTTAGAATTGATTTACTTATTGGAAGATGTTGCATGAGCATTATTAATGATAACTAATCAACAAACTTTATTAATCCTCTCAGATATATAATATGGCACTTTGTTTAGCTTTAATCCTTAGTTATTTTGAAAACTTAAATCATAAAATATATAACCCTCAGTCCATAAAATTACAGGTCTTATACCAAAATTTGAAACTATTCTTATTATTTACTATTATTTAAATCCAATTTATTGTGAAATCATTATCAAATCTTTAAGGGTGGCACAGATGGTAACACATTGAACGGTCATTAGTTTTGCATATTATTCCACCATTGATCTGCAGGAAATATTTACTGTATTCAGTTCAGTTGACTACAGCTGCTCCAATCTGTGTAAGTATGTGTGGAGGTACAAAATATATTACACAATAGAAATTTATATTGGGTCAAGAGGTCACTAACTGACCAGACTGCATCAAAAACTAAGTAGTGTAGTGGGCAGAGACAATGACAACAACAAGACTTTTCACTTAGTATATAGGATTTTCCTGTAGAATATATATTTTCCTCTTACGTTCCATGAGCAGTCCTAGTTTAACATACAAAACATTGGTTTGATACTTCATTGCTAGAAGTAGACGAAACATAAACTCCTTAACATTCCAGTCATGTGACAGAAATATTACACCATCAGGTCATTTCCACCGTTATTTCAAGTCCACTTAAGGCATGGATTATAGCACTTGTGTACACGTCTTTTACATATATCTGTCTGTTGCTGTGACACGACATGCACAAGGACCAATGGTGAAAACATATTGGCCAACACCGACAACAGTCCTTCATCCTCATCTACCAGTCCTTCACCTGTCAACTTGCTGCAGTCCTTTCAGAGATGCTTTTCAGCACTCCTTGCACCATAACCATTTCCTTTACTTCACAACCATCCACTTTCCCTGAAGGAGTTCACCACAAAGGAACTATTGTAGGATGTAGTAGTCCCATCTACCAAATTCCATTCACAAAGTTTTGCTCAACTCAAGGCTTTGACAGAAGGCAGCTGATGAAGATGCTTGCATATTGGAATCAAATCCAGAACCATGTGGTCGGGAACTGAACTTCTCAATCAATCTGTACACATTCTTGCATGACTAATCCATTCGTTGGTTGCTTATGCCCTTGCTAGGTATTCCCATGCTTTGAAGCAGCAATATACAATAACAAAACTTCTAAAATAACAAGCAATATTGTAGTCACTACAATATAATACCTAAATTCATAATTTAAATCTGAGCTTTTAGAAAGCTGTTACTTTATCAATTACTTAGGCCCATTGCTCCCAATGAAGTGCAGGCCATTGACAGCTTTTCTCCACTGCTCTGGGCTCTGGGCTTTTAGATTAGAAGTGACCTTCCTTTCCTAGCTTGTTGGTTTTGAAATGGCCTCGGTGCTTCTGGCCCATTTTTACCTCTGGGAAGAGGTAGTCCTTATTAGTCTGGTCGCTGTCCTTAGTCATGTCCAGCATGGGAATACCTACCAGGAGCTTATGCTCTGCTGGCATAGCTCCACGGTCATTGAGGGTTGAGGGACACAAGCTACCATGCGACAGCAAGGAACAAACTATGTGGTGGGCTGCTTCATCAACGCCAATTAAAAATGCACAGCACAGCAACGATTCTGCCAGCTCACCATTTTGTCTGTTGTGTATATCACTTGCTTGTAGTCAAAGGTCTTAAAAGAGTCACCTAGAGATAAAAAGAAATAAAACATAATGAAATATAATGGAAACTCAAAGTTTGATATTTTTAATGTAGCCAAGGCAACAGAATGCAATGTATCCAAAAGATGGCTGGAACCTGCAAAGATATAAAAACTGGTCGTTGAGTCATTTGCACAACTGATGGTAGCCATTTGCACAATATCATTGACTTTATGATTATAATCTGAGCTTCCACTACACTTACGTTTTATGTTATTTTATATAAATGGTTATTTGTGTGTGCAAGGTTATGTTTGTATGCATGAAATGTGTACAGTGCTTTCAACAACCGAGGAGTTGCAGGGACTTCAATTTTGACTTTTTTTTGCAGATTCGTATGGCCCGTAGCTGAAAAGTGGGGGGAGGGGTTGTGTCGGAAAAAAATTTTTAAGGGTGGTTCTTTGGGGGGGGGGAGTCTTGCCGAATTGGTGATTAAATAAATGGAGATATTTAATTAAAATAATGTGTGTGTGTGTATATATATATATATATAAAGATTACAGTTACATTAAACACACCACACACACGTGTGTGTGCTTGTCAGCATTTTCCATTTCTTATACTGACTTTTTACTCTACTCGATTCCTTTTTCTCTCCATCTTTTATCCTTGTTCCCTTCCTCTGCTATTTGAAAACCATCAGATTCTCACAATCAGTCCGGTCTTTTAGCGGCCCCTCTTTTCTTGTTTCCACCTAGGGACCTCCTAAGTACCAGTTCTCGTTAAGTTTTTCTTAAGTCATCATCATTCTATCTCCCTCTTACAATTCACCTTGCGCAGTTATCTTACCTTCCTCTTTCAAACATTTCATACAGTATTTCTTTTTTCTGTTTCTCTAATATCGATATTGATATGATTCCATCTATATCTTTCCCATTTTGATGACAGGCACAGTCCAAAACGTTACTAAATTCTTCTTTTTACAACTCGCAAACCAATTATGATGTTTATAATTTTACAGTCTGATTTCAGCCGGTGTAGTCCAGCTCTAAGCTTAAGCACTCTAACGATTATTTCAATATATGCATACATTACATTAAAAGTACACACACATTATTAGTGTTATAAGCACACACGTACACTTGTAACTGCGTGTTTGATAGATATGTAGACAGAGCGCTAGCAAGCTGGTACATAATGTAATTACATACAGTATCCATATATTTTAAGTTTAGATTCATGTATATAGAAAGTTAACGAAGCACTAGCCACTCAAATTACAGCAGGCATGCATTAAAAGCTAAGCTGTTTTTGTATCATATATAGATTAAAAATACACACAAACGTATACATATAGAAATCAGATACATACATCTACTGCTACCACACCTTATTCAGGTTAATCTCTCCAATATTGCATATTTATGTTAATAGTATCTGAGCATACACAATGCAGCAGTAGCGTGGAATATATAAAGATGTGCAATTTACGCATATATGGCACCATCGCCACCACGACCATTATCACCGTCATTGACAGCAACACCCCCTTAGCTCCTCCACCAACGCAAATACCACAACTATTATAACAGCCACCACCACCATTATCGCCGCCGCCGTCTTTGGATACAGTCAATCAATCAAAAGCACTTCCCTCGTTACCAAGGAAACTGGCCCGGGCCTCTGTATGCCGTAAGAACGAACAGCCTACATTTCATGAATTTCACCAGCTGTGAACTTTATCATATTCACCTACTTAGTGTAGATTTACCGAATATAATGCTCTTATTCTATGATATAGAAACTGACCAAGGAAGCCAACAAACTTCGGATAACTAAACATCTGAAAGAAACTGCTTAAACAAAATATTTTTTATACCAGACTAACATTTCTACGCGCACATATTCATATACCATACTTATATTTTGTTTCAATTAACTCCCATGTTACTTGGAGATGAAATTATGACCTTATTTCATTTTACTATTTCACCTTATGGAATTAAGACTGCTTTCTGAGAAGGAATGATGGCTAATTCAGGAAAAACCATATAATATTATATATGATTAATATTACATGTCTGCATATCGATTTTAGTTGAGCAATATATATATTCTTTAAAGCTGTTCGCTTTACCTCTTTCTCATTTTTAAGCATCGTGCAAATATCTATTTTGAGACTGCATAAACTATATATGATTTGTAATATATCACTCACTCTACAACCCAATATTTGCCTTATTATCGCAATGAATTCCATGTTTTTCGTTATGATATAGTTTCCAATTTATTTCATCTAATCTATTTATCTCAACTGATAAAACTTTATTTCCCGCCTAACTGGCATATTTTTGCCGATCTTTTCACTCTGGACATTTTTCTTTGTAGATATCTTTTTTAACATCTTTTCCTAGATAGCAAAATACATCTATGGATGAGTCTTATATATTTGGATTGCGAGGTAATCATCCGGATAACACATATAAATATATCGCTTCATAAATGGGATTTTTGTTAAAAATAGGTATATTACGATCAATAATTTCTTCAAATATCACCACTTTATATAGAAATCTGAAACCAGAGGAACAAGATTAATTCGGTATTTATACCTCGTCTATTTTTCTAACACGGGAAGGGGATTAAAAAAAAAATTGAATTTAAAAGATAAATAGCTCACGTCCGACAGGAGTGTACATGGAAACACTGTATAAAATAAACATCAAATTTGGTCCGTGTGTCTCAACTTGAAACTAGCTGACCAACAACAACCTGCTCGTCTCCGCCCAGGGGTAAGAAAAAAATCAACAAAAAACACATGAGGTAAATACAACTTGTCTCATCATGTTGACGGCCGAAGAAGAATTCTTGAGAACATGGAGAGTGAAGAAAAATGAGAAAATAGGTAAAAATGTAGTTAGCATGACAAAGGAACAATACAACAAATACCTGCTCATTTTGAAAGGGGCTTGGGACAAGAAAACTGCTTGGACTGGGGAAGAATACAATGTAACACGCCGTTTTGATTTGGTCACCAACGATCAAGGAACAAAACTAATTAAGAGAAGAAGAAGAAGAGACTCCGAATCCGTTCGTCCTTACATTGCCGATGAGGATTTATTTCGAGCCCTGAAAGCTGTCCACTTAACACATTCTCATGCTGGTATTAACAGAATGCAGAACATCACCCGTCAGTTATATGCCAATGTGACAGCCGAAGCCATAAAAATCTATATTTCTTTATGTCCGAGGTGCAGTAGTCGCAGACATGGAAATTACAAGACCCATTGTAGTAAGGCTAGATTCAACAAGAGTCCAGTGAAGTCAGCAAATCCGCTAACGGGTAGATGGAACGACAAGAAGAATGACCAGTCACAGTCGGAATTGTTGATGTTGAGAATATTAAAAAGTGAGGATTTGGTGATGGAAAATGTAAGTTTATATGTTTGTCTCCCCTGGACTCTCTTTCTATTCTGTTTTACATTTAACACCATTTAAACGTGGGTCCAATCTGAATGGGGGTGGGACATTGTGACGATAACCAGATGTATATTGCATTTTTTAAAAATTTAACACCATTAAACGTCGGTTCTAATCCGACTGGGGTCAGTGTAAACGTTAAACAAATGTATATAACTTTCGTTATTTAACGCTATTAAACATGGATTGACATGATTAGGAGCACTGTAAACATAAACGGATGCATCTAACTTTAACATCATTGATCGTGGGTTCTAATTTGGTCAGGGGCATTGCTATAACAAACAACTGTAATGTTCTGGGGTTTTTTTTTTTAATATTTAACACCATTGCACATAAATTCTAACCTAATTAGGACGTTACAACGCTTAACAAATGGAAAAATAACTTTATTTAACACTGTTGAACGCGGGCATTGTAAGAATAAACAACTGAATATGACATTAGATACCAAAAAAAAAAAAAAATTGTCTATATAGCAGTGGGTAGATAGTTGCCTGCTGAAATTTAAAATATTGATAAAGAGTATTATTTCATTATGGTAGTATTGAGGACTGTTATAAAATTATATGTACATAACTCGAATTATAATGCTACATGTTTATAGCATTGTAAGAAAGGTATTTCACTTAAGTTATGTTATGTTGTGAAATAAAAGTCATCGTCTTAATTAGTAAAAAGGAGAAGAAAAAAAATGCTAAAAATTTGATCAGCTGATGTTTCTAGCATGATTCGTTATTCGCCCCAAACTTCCATCGGCAAGGCACACATCTCGGCTAAAAATATATTTTAGGGTAGAATCTCCTGTGTTACCCTTCAAGCTTTTATTTTGTCTTGGTCTGAGACTCTTATGTTTCCGTGCATGAAAAAGGAGTTAATCGAAAGAGATACAATTATAGTTTTTATGAATTTCAGCATTGCATTTAAAAAAAAAAATACCTTCAAATAAAATAGCAAACATTACTTGTATTTCTTCTAATGTGTGAAATCTTGCCGAAGTTGTGGTCGTGAGAAAAACTTGGAAAGTCACGTTGAAGATTTTACGCAGCTGAAATGTAGAGATGTGGAATATATTGTAGATCACATCTCCACACGTTTTTATTTGCCTTAGTAACTGTATGGTTGATGTTACTATGGGCACTCAGTTATATAACCCCTTCTCTAACAATGTAATTTATATCACAGATCAAGACAGCTTGTATGTCAAACACATTTCGTTTGATTTATTGTAGTATCCAAGAAAAAAAAAAAGGTATTGTAGGAACATAGAAAGAGAGGAGGGAGTTTCCTGAGACTGCAGTCTTTTGAGAAGATGGATGTGATGTTGGTTTAGGATTTAAATCGAATATCCCGAATATATTTCGAATAGGTCAAGTGTATATATTTATTTCTTTATTGCCCACAGGAGGCTAAACATAGAGAGGACAAACAAGGATATACAAAGGGATTAAGTCGATTACATCGACCCTAGTGCGTAACTGGTAATAGATTTATCGACCCCGAAAGGATGAAAGGCAAAGTCGACCTCGGCGGAATTTGAACTCAGAACGTAACGGCAGACGAAATACCGTGTATATACTGGAACATTTTGAAGTATAGGTTTCATGAGTTATTTGAGTATGATAAAAATTATTGAATTTGTGGTTATCTAGATTTTATTACCATCCCTTAATAGTTTAAACTTTGCTTATATGCTGTCACTCAATACTCAAAGATTCCTAAGATCGTACTGGCCTGGGGTGGCGTGAGGGAGAATGGATGAATCAAGGGTGCCGGAGTAGAAGTAACACGAAACCAACTTGCTCAAAGAAGCAGAGGCCTCTCTAATAGTAGAAATGACCGAGAGGAGGCAACATGCTTTGACACCGAAGTTTGGAGAGATGATGACCGAATTCATATCAGGTTGTCGAGTAGCCTTTTTTTATGCGGTACTTCATTCTGGATCTCACACGGACTTCGTAGAAAGTTAGTTGTTGGGGACTCAAGTATTTTCGGGCCCTGTAGTCTTTGATGTATTAAGTATGTGGGATTATTAAAAGAGATCCTTAATAATGGGAAGTCTAGCTGTTGTAGCGACCTCGAGTGTTCACGATTTTTTCACTTTCCAAACCTCGGGCCAAACTTTTCGCTGAATAACTTTTTCATAAAATTGCATTTTCTTGAAAAAACTCTTTCTGTCTGTTTTTCATTCTACCAACAGCCTGAAATAATCCTAACTTTTGGATTGGTAGAGTGGCGGACGGAAGTACATTGCTATAGTAAAAGTATCTTTAAAAAATTTATATTCTACCGAGAGTGCCTTTACTTTACATCTTCCTTAGTTAGGGAGTATCAATCACATACGACTGGGGTCGATTTAATCGACTATACACACTGAAAATCCTATATCCGAAATTCCCAAATCCGAAAACACCCCAAATCCGAAAGTTTTTTGTGGACATGCCTCAAATAGAATATTCTACAAAGTGCTAGGAAAGTTCCACCAAGTGCAGATGTTGTGTGCCGTTATGGCACGTGACTTCACCTACCCTGGGTACAGTTTTCCCATCAAAGTTCAGTTGCCAATTTGACGGCAGTTTGTTCGCAGGTCATCACAGTGACACCTTCGCTCGTTACCTGTGCTCTGTGACGTGGAGATATTGTCGGAAATGCCGAAAAGGCTTGGAAATACCCACATGGGTAATCGTGAAAGGAAAAAGAGAAAACATTTATCTTTAACTATAACGCAGAAAGTTAAGTTGTTGAAAAAACTTGACAGCGGTGTAAGTGTGAAGCATCTGACTGAGGAGTTTGGTGTCGGTACAACGACTGTCTACGACCTGAAAAAACAGAAGGACAAACTGTTAAAGTTCTACGAAGAAAGTGATGATCAAAGCTTGATGAAAAGCAGAAAAAAATTACATAGAGCGAAAAATGAAGATCTCGATCGTGTTCTAATGGAATGGATTCGTCAGCGTCGAAGTGAACGCATGCCGATTAATGCAGTGCTGATCAGGAAACAAGCAAAAATCTATCATAACAAACTGAAAATTGAGGGTAGCTGTGAATATTCAGCAGGCTGGTTGCAAAAATTTAGGAAAAGGCATGGCATTAAATCTTTAAAAACAGTAAGCACAAAACGTGATTTTTATTTTACACCTGAATTTCACCTGTGTAATGAGTATAACACGACTAACATCGTTACTTGTACATTACTTTTAAAAAAAACCAAAATGCTATGTTGACTTTTTCAGTTTTCGTTTTATTTACCTGTAATCATGGTCAATGCTTTGGGCTTTTAAAAAAACTTATATCTTACATAAAATCCAATATCCGTTATAGCGAAGAACGAAATACAAATGGCGTACGTGTACTGTAATCTTTTAATCGAAACTGATGTTATCCTACTGTTCTGATGGTAAGCGTGGGTGTGTGGTAAGAAGCCTACTTCCCAACTACATCGTTCCGGGTTCAATCCCACTGCGCGGCACCTTTGGCTAGTACCTTCTACTATAGCTTCGGGCCGGCCAAAGCCTTGTGAAAGGACTTGGTAGACGGAAACTGAAAGAAGCTCATTGTGTCATATATATATATATATATATATATATATATATATATATATATATATATATATATATATATATATATATATATATATGTGTGTGTGTGTGCACGTCATTGTGTTTGTATTTGTCCCCCATCACCGCTTGATAACTGGTGTTGGTGTGTTTACGTCTTCGTAACTTAGCAATTCGGTACAAGACACCAATAGAATAAGTACTAGGCTTTTAACAAAATAAGTCCTGGCTGCTGTCATTTGACTGAAACAAGCAAAAGAATAAAAGAAAAAAATATAAGATGTAAGTGGATATTGTGTTTAGACTTTGGTCCCATCTCCAAGGTGTCCCATTTCATAAAAATATTCCGAAATCTACAACACTTTCGGTTTTAGGAATTTCGGATAAGAGATTTCAACCTATATCTCTACCTCAAAATCAATATTTCATATTGTACTTTAAGGTGGCGAGCTGGCAGAACCATTGCCAGGCCGGACAAAATACTCAGCAGCATTCCTTCCGACTTTACATTCTGAGTTCCACTTTGCCTTTCATCCTTCAGGATCGACAAAATAAATACCAGTTGAGATGTAACCCCGGAAATTGCTAGCCTTGTGCCAAACTTTTGAAATCAATATTTTATATTGTATTCTTACTAAATGCTTATCTCATAACCTATTGTTGAAATGAATTTTTGTTCGGATTTTTCTCTTTGTAGCTTGAAACAGTTGTGAAACAAGAACCGAACCAAACTTCTATTCCATTCAGACACCAGGTGAAAATTTCTTTTTTAAAATTCGATTTTCGATTTTTAAACTAAAATTTTGTTCTATAGTTTCTTTCTTTTTTTTTTGTTTTATCTTGCATATTTAAAAAGAAATTCGTACATTCTAGTAATAATATTTCGTATAATATTTCATAGAATTTTATTTGAATTACTAGTGTGACAAAACAATGGCTCAACCTTTCTGTATTGAAATTATCAATTAAAGGCTATCTTCATAGTATTAGCAGGGATGTAGGAAACGTAATGTATTTGGAAATTCCTTCTCCAAAACATTAATGAACTTTACCGAAAATAACTGCAATGGGAACCTAGATCGTAATAACAATTTCGCAGAAACCATGGGCAAAGCGGCATCCTAAGCAAGTGTGCTTTCCACGACTTTGTTTTTTTAATAACTTTCAGAGAAATTGATAATTTTAAATGATATTTTCTTCAGATATCTTTCAGATAGTGTTGATACTAATTATATTGGAGTTTAATGTGAAAAGAAAAAAAGAAAGAATGGGCGTACATACGTACAATGTTCACACGCATCACATACTTTTTTTCAAATTTTATTTTGAAGATAGATGTGATGTGCTAGTATGTTTGTGCGTGCGCCCAGCATTCTTTTTCACTTTAAATTCTGATATAATCGTAATATGCACCATCTGTAAGATATTTGTCGAAAATTTCATTGAAATCCATCCACTTCTCTGAAAGTTATGGGAGAAACAATGTCGAGAGGAAGGGCACACTTGTGTAGGTGTGCTGCAGAAAAAAGTAAAAACAAAGATATAAAAATTAAGTTTCGTTCCGTCTTTCACAGTCTTACTTTTGTAGTGCATTTACAAATTAACATAACTTCTATGTAGTCTCATAAAACTGGGTATAAATCAGCATGCAGCATGTAAATAAATTGATGCTCGCTGTTTGTATTTGTTGTTGAGAAATAGGAAACTAAGGCTGATAGTTTGTAATATATCAGTTTGAATTTATCTGGTAAAAATACATTTTTTTTTCATTAACATTTGAGCAAAGCTAGTCGTTTCGCCTGCTTTTTTTTTCGCCTTGTCCTAATTTTGCCTTATTCGCCTTCAAGTTTTACTTCTTTCGAATGTCTGCTCGTTTTGCGTGAAGTATCAGTGTCTTGCACATGCTGCCGTTGAATATACCGTACAAAGGAATATATATTTAGTTTATTTACATTTCTGCTGAAACATTTGCTACAGAGGTATTGTCACTATGGCGAACGATTCGTTTCTTAATGTTAACCACGATTATAAGCTAAATAAAAAAAGGCAGACATTTAAACCGCGTCAGCCGGAGTATGAACTGGTAGTGACGACTAGAGGCGGACAACTCTTGGCCTTAAATGGCTATTTGTTTCGTCTTAACTATAAACGTAAAGACAGAATTTACTGGAAGTGTAAAACATTGGGTTGTCTCTCTAGTGCTGTCATGTCGAACAAACAAGAACTAATATCGTTTAGAGAAAACCACAATCACAGCAACGATCGGCCTTCCATACGTAACAGGTCGACTGCGAGTTCTTCGAAGAGATTACCAAAACCCGCGAGGCGTTTACTGAAAACCCCAAACATTGACGGGCTTCCGTTAAAATTCCAGGATGATCAGCAAAGTGCCCTTACTAACAGCACATCTCTACAGTTGGAACATGCCATCAAGACAGAAGTTGTTGCCGCTAACTTAATCTCCGCTTATGAATCTTCGTCCTACCTACCTGGAATTAACTGGGATGCCAATCAACAAATCACAACTATTGCTGATGTCAAGTATGGGAAGGTATGTCAGGATAAAATTGATTATCATATTTGTGTTTTACATTACTTTCAAAACAACGTCGTTATATTTTGCAGAGGAGGCCAGCGATTTTCTGGGTATTATTATTTCAAAACAGCGTGGTTGCACATGTCTTGGGAATGGTGACCCCCCCCCCCACTCCTCGCCAATCAATCGAAGTTTCAGTTCATACTCTGACATGAATAATTTTTGTAACCTGTTTCACTCAACAGAGAAACTATGGCATTTCATATAAGGCTGAGTTTGTAATTTTTATTTCTTTGAAGTATTTATAGGCATTAAAGGGTACTTATTTTGTAGAAGAGGCCAGGGATTTTCTGGGTGTTATCGTTTCAAAACAGTGTGGGGTAACACTTGTCTTGGGAATGGTGACGCGAGGTTTCATTCTATGCACTAACATAAATAATTTACCTAACAGGTTGCACTCAACTTCGAAACTATGCACCGTATCTATTCGTGTATAAGTCGTGTAACAAATTCCGTATTAAATCACGGCACAAGATTTCTTCCATTCATAGTTTTAGCTTTGTCCCACGTACAAGCCACACCCCAGTTTTTGAAATGAACATCAAATATAACATAATGCAATTGACATACGAGTAAATACTGATTTCGTATAAGGCTGTGTTTGTAGTTTTTTTAACCTACAATCGTGACGTATTTATCATATAGGGAACTATTTCGTAGTCAGCGGTTTTCTGGTAGCTGGTTCGTTTACCCATTAGTCAACCCCGTTACAGCAGACCAATGACCAAAGATGTTACAGACATAGTCATTCCGTATCTTGGACTACACTGTCCATATTATATTTCCCCTTTACCCACCACTTTCTGTATAGACAGCAGGGTGTAATTTGAGGGACACTGATCAGTTATTTCTAACGAATCAAGACTCGTGAAGGCTTCTTTGTTGATTACTGCTGAAAATAGCTTGGGCATTGCAAGATAGTGCGATTATTTAGTGCAAAAAAGGAATATACTTTCAATTAGTTACTCTTTGTAAAGTAAGATTAGAAGTTATGTCAGACAAAATAAAAAGGTAGAAAAACCCCAGAGCTGTACTGTATTTTTAGACTAACCTTTATATGTATAAGGAAGATAAGGAAGGCACCTTGTCCTTAAGGAATTACTACTGAGATGCTTAGTCACCTGCATAGTAAATCAAGAAGTGCAGAAGGGTGTCATACACAATGACTTATGTAGCAGTCGTATTGTCAACTGTTGTAAGGGCAAAAGAGATACACCAGAGACAGGAAATTCCAGAAATGTAAAACTGTTAGACTAGTGGAACTCCATTGATGAGGAAGATAATTAACCTAGATGAGATGCTGATTAGTTTTGGGCTGAAAAGAAGTATGCTGACACCATATTCCTAGTGAAACAACTGAAAAGAGTGAATCCTCATATTTGGCATTTGATAGCATTCTACATTCTGCTGTATGGTGGTCACTGGGGGAACTTGGAGTAAATATATGGCTTGTGAGAACATGGTCTGTTCCAACAAGGAAGACATGAGCTGGAAAAGAGATTCTTGAGGGGTAATGTTTTAGGAAAAAAGGACTAGAAATAGTGGGGTTAGGGGTAGATGCAACTGAGGTAATGAGTGGGTGAAGGGTGTTCGAGTGATGGCTGTACATAGCCAGTTGTTTCCAAAGGACAGAGGCTATTATAGTAGTAGTAAAGAAATAGAGGAAAAGGAGGCAGTATGCCTGTGAGTCAGATGTTGGAGTATGTGTCCATCAGTGAGTGGATGCAAGTGGATCTTCTTTGGCTGTGATCTAGGATGTCTGTGAAACAGCAACACCGTCTCAAATATAGGAGCAGTATTCCGTTGTAGGCTACTCCCTAGTTTTGTGGAGTGTCTGCTAGGATAGATCTTAGCAAAAAACAGTTAAACACCTCGGTTGTTTACTTGAGAATGGGGGTAAATGTGTGAGCAGACCGTGTGTGTCTGTGTTATAGGCCCGAGAATAGGGAGTGCAGCTGGTGCAAGCGCACCTTCCCCTAAAATTTTACAAATCTCTTACAAACCAGGTTTGTAAAAAACAAAATTTTGAACCTCAGTTTGCACACCCTAAGTAATTTTTTTCTCTCGTGTATATATGTGTGTGTGTGTGAGTGAGAGAGAGAGAGGACTGTCTGTGGTA